>NC_062223.1:32652036-32952036 GCF_902686445.1 Sciurus carolinensis | reverse complement strand
AAGTACTAAATGATCTTAATGATAACACAAAAACTAGGAACCATAAAAGGAAAGTTGTATAATTTTGATTTAAAATTCTATGACAAAAATAACCTTCAGCAAAGTCAAAAGATAAATGACAGGTAGGAAACTCTTATTATAAGTTAATTTTCTGATTTATAAAGAAATTCTGTAGAATTGCTGAGGAAAAGACCATTAATACAACAGAAAAAGAGGTAAAGCATGTAGGCAGATCAAGACAAAGCAGCAAATGATCAAGTATACAAAGAGGCACACAACCTTATTTGGGACCAATTTAAAATGTGCACATACTATTTATTATCTATCATATTTGCAAATACACAAAAATTGGATAATATTTTATCAGAAAGAGTTTAGGAAATCAAGTAGTCTCACGAACAGCAGGTAGGAATATCAAGTGGCACAATCGGCACAAAGGGCAATATGGTAATATCTGCCAAAATTACCAATGCACATATTCTTTTCCTCCCTTCTAGGTATTTATCTTATCAATAAGCTTACACATATGCAAAATGACAATGTAGTCTGCAATGTACTTTATATAGCAAAAGGTTGAAAACAACCTAATAGGACACCAGTTAAAAAATGATATGAACACTTATACAATTAAATACTAGGCATCCATAAAAAGTGAGTAAACTCACTGACTGACTGAATGTAATATTGGGGATTGAACCTGTGACCTCCCAAATGCTAGGCAAAAGTTCTATCACTGAGCTCTGAATATACTTTCTATACTGATATGTAAAGATCACTAAGATACACTGTTAAAGAAAAACCACACAGAAAAATATGCACACCGTGCTGCCATTCAGATTATATAAAAATAGGAAAACATCACCTTGCATTTGCTTTTTAAAAAAATTTTTTTAGATATTGAAAGACCTTTATTTTATTCATTTATTTATATGTGGTGCTGAGAATTGAACCTAGTGCCTCACACAAGCTAGGCAAGTGCTCTATCACTGAGTCACAACCCCAGTCCTGCATTTGCTTTTATATACACATAATATCCTTGAAAAGACAGACAAGAAACTGTTAATACTGGTTGCCTATAGTAAGGAGTGGTAGGTGGCAGGAACAGGATTGGGAGGCTTTGTTGTGTACATCTTTATATATTTCTAAAAATTTTGAACAGTGAGTGTATTACCCAATTCATATCAACAGAAAGTGAAAAATTAAGGAAACAAATTAAATAAATAAATTACAGTAAGATCTGGGCCAGAAAACTAGAGATGAACAAACACATTTTAGTTTTCAATAAGGGAAAGAGGACTGCTATGGATTTCCCAGTAGGCTTAAAGAACAGATTATTGAACATACATGGATTATAAGCATTTAGAAAGAAATGGATGAGGTTTCACTAAGAACAGAACATGAAAAATTAACCTCATTTCCCTTGTCTGATAGAGATATCAAGACTGGCATACAGCCGGGAGCAGTGGTGCATACTTACAATCCCAGAAGCTCAGGAGACTGAGACGGGGATTTCGAGTTCAAAGTCAGCCTTGGCAACTTAGTGAAGCCCTAACCAACTCAGTGAGACCCTGTCTCTAAATAAAACACAAATAAAACACAAAAAAGGGATGGGGATATGGTTCAGTGGTTAAATGTCCCAGGGTTCAATCCCCGGTATACAGAAAAGACAAGACAAGACAGGCATACAGGGAAATGTCACAGATAGATAACATCTTAATTATTTTAAGGCATCTGACAAATCCTTTCTATGGATGAGATAGGAAACATAGACTTTGGATGTGAACAACAAAGCCTTTGAGAGCTCATTTATGAACCAAAATCAACAGACAAAATCCACAATACAACAAGGCTTCATGCAGTGTCCTGTCTGGTTCACCATTTTTTTATCATCTTTTTTGAACTGGGGGTTAAACCCAGGGGTGCTTTATCACTACTGAGCCACATCCCCAGCAACACCCCGCCCCCCCTTTAAAAAATTTTTTTAGTTGTAGATGGACATAATAACTTCATTTTATTTATTTATTTATTTATTTATTTATTTATTTATTTATTTATGTGGTGCTGAGGATTAAACCTAGTGTCTCACATATGCTAGAGGAGCACTCTACCACTGAGCCACAAACTCCACTCCCTAGCCCTTTTTTATTTTTTATTTCCTCCCTAAGTTGCTGAGGCTGGTCTTGAAATTGCAATCCTCCTGCCTCAGCCTCCTGAGTCACTTGGATTACAGGCGTGTGCCACCATGCCCAGCTCTGATTTATCATTTTTGCTAATAATCTGAAGGAAGACAGAGGAAGGATGTTTATCAAATTAGTAGATGATGTGAGACTGAGAGACAACTAATCAAAGTTCAACAAGATACTGAGAGGCAGGAGCTTGGAATCAAGGATACTATGATAAAATTTCATGGAAACGAATACAAACCTACTTTGGTTTTTAAAAGATTCCAACCACACAAGTTAAGTGCAGAATGTCTGAGTTCTGGTTTAATAACAATTATCAAGAAATTTTAGGTGACTGCAAACTCAACAGTGGCTTCAGGAAAAGCTGCTGAAATCTTAGGTAGAACTAATACTGTCCAAAGTACTATGTATAAGCTCATGTTAAGAGTCTTCTATTCTGTTCTGTGTCACCTCCCCACCCCACCTCCACACTCTGCCAAAGTTAAAATGGAAGATGAGCAGAACTGCCAAGGATTTGGAAGTGACACCAGAAAAAGCAATCTAAGGCAGTGGGGCCTGAAAAGAAAGATTTAAAGGGAAAGGGCAATTTATCTTCAAATACCTAGAGGAATGTCACTTGGAAGGAATCATTAGGGTTATTCTATGGGATTCAGTGGTAAAACCCAATAGGAGGAAGTGACAAGGGGAATAATGGCTCAGTACAATAAAGAACATTTTAACAGAAATTCTGCAGTGATGGTTAGGCTCTCTGGTCAGATGTGGCCTACCAACAGAAGAATACAAGCAAGGGCTGAACTACCACTTCTCAGGAATGTGAGAGGGTCCTTCCTTAGACAAATGAAATGAACTGTCTACAATGTTGTGATTCCAAGTGAACAATGGGAACATGGGCCAGAAGCACGGAAAATGAATTTTTAGACAGATATATCTGTAAAAGAGAAATAACCATACCACTCACTTCAGTCCATTTGGATCTGGATTTATAAATGAACTTAACATTGTTGTATTCCTCTTCAAGGGTCACAAGGTATAGCTTTCAGTACCGATAACTACTTTCTATTTCTGTTCCTTTTAGTTCCATCTAACTTTTAGGCTTTGGCCAGTGAACTACTAGACCATGAACTCTTCAGGGCAGATGCTCAAGACATGTTAGCTGGAGGGCTTAGCCACAGAAATGGCCTGTGTCCATCAATTACTTAGTGAGATGATTGAAAATCCAGTGGTATGTGAGGCTTTAAATTCTGGCTCACCAGAAATATACCCCCTTCCACCAGAACCCCAGTTCTATATTGGCTTACCATTACTTATCTCTGGAAGGTCAAACTTAGTGAAGTCCCACCACTGGAGCCGGTAGGTAGTATTAGCAATGTTACTGGCCACAGCAGACTGTCCATCACCAATCACTGCCCCTGATGGGGAAGAAGACAATGACATAACATTACATTATTTATCTGCACGTTTCCATTGTAAAACAGAAAACAATAGTGAGATTAGTAGGAGGGAGAAAAGAGAAACAACCACAACTGAAGTTGAAAAAAACCCCATTACTTGATGTCAAGTTCTTGTCTCAAAGAGGAAACACATTATATCCTAAGGAACAATTCTACGTGGAAATATAATTCCATTCATCAGCCGTTCCTGTTATTACTTAACATTTATTTCTTGCCAACACTGTGGCAGGTCCTGTAAGTATACCATATAGTAGAAGGCTCATGATCTAAAGAGACGGATGCATGTTCACAAAAATGTAGAGAAAGTAAAGTAAAAAGTGGGAGGATATCACAAACACAGAAAAGTCAGAAGCATTTTAGTCCTTGGATGTTTTGATAGTAAGCAGAATCTCCTTTGTAGATGACATGACCTTCTTCCTCATAATACATCTCAAAAGAAGGCTCCTTCAGGGAAGAGGCAGCTAGCACACAGCTGACTGGATGAAAAGAGACCGTAAAGAAAATATGAGGTAATATTTGTTAATCTCTTTTGGAACCCTGGCATGTAGCACAGCAGAAATTTATGAGCTAGTTTTGCGGCATCAGAATATATTGCGGCATCAGAATATATTTATTAAGAATTTTTTATAATTCCCCCCACCCAAGAACTTCCTTGAATCCAGATTCACCTGTAATATTTCACAGTTTAACTTTCCCTGAGATATATACTTCTGCATGACATTTTCTTCTTGGTAACCAATTAAATAAAAAATGGATTTTTTTAACAGGGTGACACTTTAATTTGCAGTTGTATTTCATTTACATGAACATGTCATTTCCTCCTCCTCCTTCTGAGGTGCATTTCATACACAACCACCCTTCTGATCAGACAGCGCCAAACCCTCTTGGGAGAATAGAACATTCTTTGATGCTAGATAAACTAAATGGTATTCTCTGCTACAAATCAACTTCTATTTTCAGAAACTGAACTTATTAGAGCATACCAGCTTTTGAACGATGGACAATTTTATACCTGGATTCTTTAGTATTAACCTACTCTTCCCCCTCTGCATATCACTGCAAAAGCATCTTGTGATCTGTAATTATTTTTTTCCTTTTAGAGAGCTGTATTTATTGCTTTGCTAATTCTGATGTCTGCCTAATCTTTCCTCATATGATCAAGAGGTTGTTCAAGGCATGAGATAAAGAAACATATTCTTTTCACTCTTATCCAACTGCTGTAGGCCATTGCATCAGAAGACACTTTTCAACATTAGTTTATTAACTGTCCTTGTCCCAGTTTTAATTTGTAAGGAAAGGTACAAGTAACAGTTCATTTCCAAGATGATGATACTTCTGTAATTTTGAGGTCTCAGCATGGGTGATATTTCTTCATGGGGGTTAAAACTGGTGCATGAGGGTCAGGGGGAGTGGGGTAATTAACCCCAAAAGACACTGCAATCATTTGCGATCATTTGTTCCCCTCCTAAATGCTGGAGTATATAAATAATTTTATCTATAACATTAAAATTTCATGGGAGGAAGACTGGGAAAAAAATGTCTAAAAAGGTTTCTCAGGAAGCTAATAATGAAATAAAGGTTGAAAAATACTGTTCTAGAAAAACCAGTACCCCTAATTTGTTAAATCTTGCAAAGATTGTCCCAAACAATCATGATCTAGCTGAAAACCTGAGAAAGATAGCATTTAGGGGTACTGTCAATGCACCCACTGACCTCAAACCCTTATTGAGGACCCTGTGGCATCCCATTCAGATGAAGTTAAAGCATGCCCCTTCCTCTAACCTTAATAGAAAATGCTTTTCCAATAATTACATCTGATGTGAGAATTTAGGGAACCGTCATAAGAAAGGATACCCCCAGGTCTTTCTTTTTAAATATTTTAATCTGCTTTATATTTTTTTATGATTCTGGAATCAGGTAATACCTCATTCCAAATAACAGAATGCATTCACAGAATTTTCTTAAAATGAACTTTCTTGTTTTTCCTAAACTATATAATAATGCAAATAATTTTTTAGTTACAAGTTCTATCACTTCCTTTTAAAGACTTACTCAGTTTCATTCTGACCCAGGTTCCATTCCACTGAGCTTTTTTACTGTTCCCCAAGCTTGCTTATCTATAATCTAGATGGCTGACATCTCCCCTTGACTACCAGCTTTAGTTCCTTGCCATTTTCTCCAACTTTACTAGAAGACTATATAACCCAAAAGGAAAAAAAGTAAATTACTTTTTTCAGTCTTTGTTGAACGAAATGCTAGTTGCTAAGAGAGGAAAGAAAACAAATGGAGGAAACAAACTTCATATTCTGAGAGCTTATTTTGGGGGTGGAGATGGTAGCTACGAACAGGAAAACAGCTCAGTAATAACCAGATGCATTCCAAGTGCTGTGGATCCGCAACTGGGAACACAAATGATGGAGACTCCAACCCTCAGCTCCAAAGGCATCCTGTAGGATCTATGCCTCAAGACACATTTTCTGGAGAACAGCTGTGCAATAAAATAAACGAGTAGGGTGGCACTGTGAAGAGACTAGGGAGGTGTTTTCTGCCAATGGTGCCAGAGTGCTAAGGAGGAACAGAGACTGGCACCAGGGAGAATTGATTTTCAGTGCTGTGTAAACACAGATTAGGGAGCTAAAGATGCCAGCAACAGATTAGAATATTATCACCAGGTTCTCTTCTGTAAGAACTGCAGACCACTCTGCCTGTCTCTTGGAAACATCAGGAAGGATAAGTATTACTTTGTTAAAAAAAAATAAAAAATTAGTAGGCCTCTGGCTGCTAAGTTCAAGGTATATAGGAAATGTGCCAGAGCAAGTTAATGGACCAAACCACAAAGTATTTACAGAGGAGGCCCTTGGCCTCAGAAACCAAATCCTGAAAGACTACCCAGGGATTTCTAAGGTTTCAAGTTCTCCTGTGTAATAACAAAATGTAACAAGCTAGACTCAGGATTTCTTGAGTTTCACTCTACTGATGTTGGGCCAGACAATTCTTTTGGGGGGTAAGGAGGATTTTCATATATGATAGGACATTTAGCAGCATCCCCGAACTTCACCCACTAGATGCCAAAAGCACCCATCTCCACCCAGTTGTGACAACCAAAAATGTCTCCAGACACTGCCAAATATTTCCTAGGGATAAAAACCATTATTGGTTGAGAAACGCAACACCAGATGAATATAGCCAACATTTTAACGCCAAAAAGGTACTCAAGAAGGCACCGCTATTGGAATGCCTGCTGCCAAAGGCACCAAAACTGTTAATAATAACACTGATCATAGAAACTAATCAAAGGCACAGAATTATACAAATGTTTCTTAGCAAACTTCAGTATTCTGTTTTTTTCTTAAAGAAGACACATCAAGAGAAACTTTAAAATATTATGAATTAGGGCTGGAAGTGTAGCTCAGTAGTAGAGCACTTGCCTAGCATGCTCAAGGCCTTGAGTCTGATACCCAGCACTGCCAAATTAATTAATTAATTTAAAAACTGAACTGAATTAAATAAAAATATAGCTTATCAAAATTTGTGGGCTACAGTAAAAACAGTACATAAGAAATTCACAGAATTGAATGCTAAAAACCAGATGATATACCTGTCTATGTAGAAAATCCCAAGGAATCAACAAACAACCTGGAAACCATTAAGTGATTACAGCAAGACTGCAGAATAAAAGTCATGTATACAAAAGTCAACTGCTTTCCAATATACAGCAGTGAACAAAGAAATGGTTTGAATTATGACATCATTTACATTAGCACACACATACACACACCAAAAAAAGGAGGAGGGGGAGGAGGAAGAAGAGGAGGCAACTAAAGCAAAAGCAAAAAAAAAAAGAAAGAAACAGGTATGAATCTAATAAAATATGTTCAAGATTTATGTGTGGAAAGCTATAAAACCGGTGAGAGAAATTACAAAAAATACAACTAAGTTGGAGAGAAATCCTATGTTCATGGACAGCCAGACTTAATACTGTTATGTTGATTCTTCCCAGACTGGATCTATAGATTCAATGCATTTCCAATCAAAATATCAACAAATTACTTCGTGATTATTAAGAAACTGTAAAGTTTATGTGGAAAGGCAAGAAACCCAAAACAATATAGAATAAAATTTAAAAGTTGGGAGAATTGACATTATTTGACTTCAATACTTCCTATAAAGCTATGATAATCAAGAGAGAAGGGCTTTAAGGGCTGGAGACATGGCTCAGTGGCAGAGTGCTTTCCTAGCAATGTGTGAGACCCTGGGTTTGATCCCCAGCATCAAAACAAACAAACAAGATAGAATGGCTCTGGCAAAAGAACAGACACAAAGATGAATGAAGAAAGCCCAGAAATAGATCTGCATAAATCTAGTCTGCTGATCTTTTACAAAGAATCAAAAGCAATTCAATGGAGAAAAGATAAGTCTTTTCAACAAATGGCACTTACAGAACAACTGGATATCCACATGCAAAAAATGAAAAAGAAAAAAAAGAAAAATGCATCCAGATATAAATCTTACATTTTTCACAAAAATCAACTCTAACTGGATCATAGACCCTAGATGTAAAACACTAGATCTAATCCCTAGAAGACTTAAGAGAAAATCTAGGTGACCTTGGGTTTACTGATGACCTTCAAGATATAACATCAAGAACACAACCCACGAAATAAAAAATCAAATTGGACCTCATTCAAATTATTCTCTGCTATGAAAGAGATTGTTAAGAGAATAAAAAGATGAGCCACGGACTGAGAGAAAAATCTGTCCAACACTTATCTGATAAAGGATTGCTATGTAAACTGTATTAAGAAAATAAAACAAAAAAAAACTCAGGGCATATAGCTCAGTTGGTAGAGTGCTTGCCTTGCATGCATAAGGCACTGGGTTCAATTCCCAGCACCACAAAAACAAAAAACAAAACAAACAAACAAACCAAAAAACCTCTTAAAACTAAATAAAAAAATTACCAGGAACTGAATTCTGGGGCACTCGACCACTGAGCCACATCCCCAGTATTTCATTTAGACACAGGGTCTCACTAAGTTGCTTGGTACCTCTTTTGCTGAGGTTGGCTTTGAACTCAGGATCCTCCTGCCTCAGCCTCCGAGCCAATGGGATTACAGATGCATGCCACCACGCCCAGCACCACCTGATTTTTGAAATGGGCAAAGGACCTGAACAGATAGCTCACCAAAGAAGATACATTGATGGCAAATATGTATATGAAAAGATATTCAACACCATATTCATTAGAAAATTTCAAATTTAATAAGAACTACCCATGTATCAGAATAGCTAAAATCCAAAATACTGATAACACCAAATGCTAGCAAGATATGGAGTAACATCCATTTGCTGGTAGGAATGCAAAATGGCATACCTATTTGGAAGATAGTACAGTAGTTCTTACAAAACTGAACATACTCTTACCATATGATCTAGCAATCCTGCTCCTTGATATTTATCCAACTGAGCTGCAAACTTATTTCCACATAAAAACCTACACATTGATGTTTCTAGTAGCTTTACTCACAATTGTTGAAACTTGGAGGCAACCAAGACAGCCTTCAATAGGGGAATGAATAAACTGTGGTTACGATGGAATATTGTTTACTGCTTTAAAAAAAAAAAAAAAAAACACTCTCAGGGTATGAAAAGACATGGAAAAATCGTAAATACATATTAACTATGTGAGAGAAGCCAAAAGACAATATACTATATGATTTCAACTACAAGTTGGATATTTCTAATCTGAAACCCAGAAACCCAAAATCTGAAATACTCTGTGAGAAATCTGAAACTTTAAGCCTATGCAAATATTTCAGAATCTGAAACACTTCTGGTCCCAAGCATTTCAAATAAGGGATACCCAATCTGTATATGACATGAAAAGGGCAAAACTCTGGAGACAGAAAGAAGGTTGAAGGTTGGTAGGCAAGGGTTTGGGGAGAGGGAGAGATATATAGGTGAAGCACAAAGAGATTGGGCGGGGGGAGTAAAGTTATTTTGTGTGATACTATAGGGGTGGATATATGTCATCACACATTTGCCAAAATCCATAGAATTTAAAACATCAAGAGTGAACTCTAACGTGTACTTTGGATGATAAGAGCCATGTTGGTCCATCAATTATAGCAAACGTACCACTCTGGTATAGGATACTGATGATGGGGGAGGCTGTGAATATGGTGAGAAGGGGTATATGGGGAACTTTCTGGGCTTTCCATTCAATTTTTCTATAAGTCCAAAAGTCTTCTTTTATGGACTGGCAGTATAGATTAGTGGTAGAGCTCATACTTAGGGTATTCAAGTCGCTGGATTCTATCCCCAGGACCATGAAAAAAGGGGGTATGGGCAGGGAGAGAACTTCTTTAAAAAATCTATTACTGAAAAAAGAGCCCAAGAATTTTGTTCAAGTTCCAGTTTTGTCTTAAAAATACGCATCTAATTTTAATTTAATTACTTAATTAATTTTTTTGTAGGTATTGGGGATTTAACCTGGGGCCTGGCACATGATAGACAAGTGCTTCACCACTGAGCTTCAACGCCAGTGCTCAGAGTCAGGTCTTCAATTCACTGGCTTGAAGCTTCAGAAATGTGTTTTGCAGGGTTGGGGATATAGCTCAGTGGCAAAAAGCTTAACTATCATTCATGAGGTCTTGGGTTCAATCCCTAGCACCACAATAAAAAGGTGTCTAGAAATAAAAATCGTAAGTCTTGACAGTCACCAAATTGGTCTACCAAGTTTGATGGCCTGCATGCATCTCTCTGCCTCTGTTTATCTCAGATTCTCTCTTCTGTTGCTTAGAAAAAAGAATTTGGGAACCTTTTGTCAAAACAGTTTCTTAGCCTCTCTCCAAGTTCTGTTCTAGCAACAGGGAAATGACGAGTATGATTCAATGGTTCAGTGAGAATACCGAACAATGGGAATCATTAGCAAATCTATCAGAAAAGCTAATTTGGGGAGGGTAAAAAAGGGCAAATTGCAAAGAAGGAAATGATTAAATTACATTTCGGTCCTATACAATCTGTTTCATCTGAGGCTGCATAATTCAGAATGGCCATGTCTGATCGTGTTGCTGCTGGGAAGATGGAATAAGAATGGGGCTGGGTACAAGCACTCATTGGCCTTAACAGACAAAATGACTGTCTTTCTGCTTGGTAAACTGAGGTAAAAATCAGCTTGCTAACTGGTTAGTAGAGCTAAGCCCAGAAACCCCAAGGCAGTTCCAACTGAACAACTTTTCAAAATTCTTTACTTAGAAAGTCACATTGTGCAGGAGTCCATTTATACGAAATGTCTAGAAAACGCAAAGATGCAGAGATGAAATGTAGATTAGTGGTGGCCTAGGGCCAGAGGGAGATGAGGGAGGGGGAAAAGGAAAATGACTGCTAAAGCTATGGGGCTTTTTAGAAGGTAATAAAACTGTTCTGAAATATGCTGGGAGTAGTAGGTCGGGAGATTGAGGGAGGATCCCAAGTTCAAGGCCAGCCTTGGCAACTTAGCAAGACTCTTCTCAAAATAATAAAAAGGGCTGGGAATATAGCATGCCCAAGTTCACCACCCCCAAAAAAGTTCTAAAATATATCGATAATAGTGATGGTTGTACAACTCTGTATATACTAAAAATCATTGGGCTGCAAACCAGTAATTAAGTAGACCATATGGTAGGTGAATTACTCAATAAGGCTGTTTATTAAACATTCGTTAATATAAATTTTGGTCAATTTGTTAAGTAAAAAATGGTACTTCTATTTTTGGTATCCATTTGCACTTCTTAATAACTTAGAATGTTGGTGAGCATATTTTCATTTGTGTATTGGGGCTCGTTGTATTTCTTCTAACGTGTCTAGCCTACCCAAATCTTATATACTTTTTAATGTTTGTTATTTTGACTATTTCTATGGATTTGTCCAAGCTCTTTGTATGTGAATGAACTAGCTTCTGTTTATGAAAGGTAATTCTTCTTAGAGCAGTGTAACAGAAATATTTAGCCATAAAAACCATCCTTCCTAAGTGCATACTGAATGTAATCCTAGGAAGAACCACTTTATCTTTTCAGAAAGTTTCATTCAAATACAGTCTTTTAAATGTGTCCTAAGAACAGGGCATAACTAAGCACTCAGTCCCACTCACTCTGTCACCACTTAACAAACTCATATAAAAATCATAGTCAATTATCCTGTACCCTGGGGCCTGGAAAGGGTGCCTGATGGCAAATAACAAGATTTCCTTCTCATGGGAGAAGTGCCCCAAGTTTCTCTTAGTTCCCATTTATGGTTCTCATTGAGGAAAATGGTCAATGGTGTATTTCTTTAAAATTACAGCTTTATCAAGATATAATTCACATACCTTACAGTCTGCCTATTTAAAGAATTCAATTCAAGGGTTGTTAGTATATTCACACAGTTGTGTAACCATCACATCGTCAATTGTACAATAATCACTACTATGTAATCGCAGGACATTTTCATCATAATCTGTCAGAATCCTTCACTCTGCCACACTCTCTTCCTAGCTCTCCACAATCACTAATCTACTTTTTCTCATGATAGTTTTGTTTCTCAGGAACATTCACGCAATAGAATCATACAGTACACCTACTGAACTGTATGATTATTTATTTCACTTAGCATGTTTTTAAGTTCAACTATGCTGTAGAACATATCAATGAGTACTTCCTTCTTCTTATGGGTGAATAATCTATTGTATGTTTATAACTGAGGCACAGGTTTATATGAGAATTAGATAATAGGGTTTTTAAAAAATTTTATAGGAAATATACTGCATGGAAACCTATTACAAAATTACTCAATGCTCTGGGTTTGATCCCCAGAACACCCCACACACACACACACACACACACAAACACACAAAAAAAACCCACCCCCCAAACAACAACAACAGATTTCTAAAGGGAAACAATTACTTCCTTTAGAAGGAAAAGATGAGAGTATCAAAGACCAATTCTAAGTATATTACCTATATGAAACTGATTCTTTGCTTGAGGCCAAAATTAAAGAGTAATACTAGAGGGATATCACTTTCTATAAACATACACACATACACACTAAAAACAACCACCAAAACCCAAAAAGACACCATGTGGGTATTGATGACTTTGGCATTTGGCACAGGAAATGTTCTCTGTAAGGCATTTCAGCTGTTTATTAGATTTAGGCTGTCAAATAACCACTTTACAGATCACTAAATCTGATGCTGAACCTTTTCTTTTTTTTGGTAACCAGGAGTGCTTAACCACTGAGCCACATCCCAAGCCCTTTTTTATTTTTTATCTTGAGATAGGGTCTCTCTGAGTTGCTTAGGGCTTTACCAAGTAGCTGAGGCTGGCTTTGAAACTCTCTATCCTTCTGCCTCAGTCACCTGAGCTGCTGGGATTACAAACATATGCCACTGTACCCGGTTCTGATGCTAAAGTAACTTTCTTGTTTTGAACCTAGGGCCTCCTGCATGCTAGGGAAGTGAACTACATCCTCAGCCCTAATCGGATACTGAGATCAATCATCATATAATTCTGAAATATATTTAATATAAATTAAAAGGTGAATATTTTGTAAATATAGACTTCAAGGATTACATTTGTTCTTTGCAGGAGTGAGGCCCATAAATCAACAAAATTTTATTGTTCAATTGCTAAAGGACCCAAAGCTCCTGCTTTGAATAACAAAAGTAATATTAGTCCACAGACAATCATGAGCTTTAGGGGCAGAACTAATAAAGATATTATTGAGATTAAAGGTGTTAGATAAGGCCAACAAAATAAATGATAGTTGGAGTTCAACACAGAAATTAGTAAAGCCTAGAATATGGGTAGTGAACATGAAAAAGGAAAAGAAATAGTCATAAAATGTTTTTTATATATCACAAGTTTCATAAATTTTTTTTTTCTCAGTTCAAAGCAGGATTGTTTGGCTACAGCAAAGTCTACAACAGCCATGAGAAGCAAGAGTAAACAGTCTGATGCTCGGTAGGGTCACAGCAGCGGTTAGAGCCTTCCTATTCAAAGTAAGTGTAAGCAATATAAAGAATCTGGCTTTTTTTTTTTTTTTTTAATTGTGGTAAAAAACACATAACACAAAATTTACCATCTTAGTCATATTTAACTGTAGTTTGCCAGAGTGAAGTATATTTACACTGTCATCAAACAGATCTCCAGAACTTTTTCCATCTTGCAAATCTGAAACTCTATGTCCATTAAACAATTCACATTCCCATTCACCATACCCTTGTAACTATCATTTTATTTTCTGTTTCTGTGAATTTGATTACTTTAGATACCAAGTAGACTCGTATGGTATTGGTGTTTTTGTATTGGTTTTTAACATGTGCCTTGAAAGAAGAGATGCCTAAACAGGGTAGCACACATACAAAGTCATTCACAAATGTGGCATGAAATTAGAGTAATATTAAAATCTAGAGGAAAGTGGTTAGGTCTAACTAGAGAATGGAACCTCCAGACCTAGCACAACCATTCTCCTTAAAAAGCCAGGCAAAAAGGTCAAACAGAGGACAGAGCCCATGCCATCAGAACTAGTGATCCTTGGAAATACTGAGGGTAGCAGGATGCCATCAGACTACTTTGATTCCTAATTCAGCAAACCCCAATGATTCAGTCACATTGCCTTAAATGCACCTATGTTATCTGGAGTTCAACATTGTGTTTCCATCCCCCTCCGACCCCCCCAAAAGAGAGTAAGCTCTCCTTAGTGAGTCCTTCCTCCTTCTTCCCATGGTATCAAAACCCAGGTTAATTTTGGCTACTGTCAAGGCAAATGGTAGCTCCTAGATCTCCAAAGTCAAGCTAAGAGGCTCCTGTGTGGGTAGATGAAAAGGCTGAAGCCCATTTTCATCACCGCTGTGGAGTCCTGCCCTTCTTCAATACATATGTCCTAATGAAGCAATTACCTGCACTTACACTAATGATGTAATTGGGACAAGTAATTATGAAAGCAGAACATTCATTTTCAAAGAAATGAATATCATTACCTTTCTTCCACCCACAAACATTATTTAAGACAAAAACAAATAAGCTCATAAGAACACATGTACTGAAAGATTCTTAGGAATAGCATTCCAAAAATCACAGCATTTAGGGATGAGAGGGGAGCGAAACCTCACAAAAATCCCCAAACAAAAAACACCTAGCATTCACTCCCACCAGGCAGGGATTTCCTCAAAGCCTCTACCTGTGACAAAAGATATGCAGGTGGATAAAACTATTAAGAATTACTCTAGCTCCACTTATATATCCCCTATAACCTGGCATTTCCTATATTTAGGTCCCAACAACCTGGTTTGGCTGGAAGGATGCTGGTGTAGCCAGATCCCCTGGTGAAGCCAGGAAAGCTGCCATTCAGATTCTCCAGTGCCTCAGCAATATGAGGAGAGGCAGAGAGGGGAAGGTGGGGAGGAGGACTGAGGAAAGGTGAGACCCAAAGAGAGAGAGCCACTGACTGACTCAAACACTGAATAGCTCTCACCAATCACTTGTCTTAAGTTGCTGAGACTCCTGTGGTGTTTATTGTTTGGTGGAAGCACAAGTGAGTGAAATTGAACCAGAGGGTCTTGGGCTTGTCAGCAGCAGGAGGGAAACGACCTTTACTGCTGCAAAAAGGATGCAGATTTCAAAAGCCTAAAATCTGCAATGAAGGGAAATGGAAATGTGCTGAACGTGGGTTTGACTGGCAGCTTTCCTCATCTGTCGATCACAGGGTAATAAACACTGGGAGATGGCAGAAATGAAGATAAATGCTTTCAGCAGCACCATTCCCCACCCTCCCCTCCTCTTCCGCCCCCACTCAGCACATGACAAGAGAGTTAAAGCAAGAAAATAAATCAGCTTCTTAACCAACTCTTTTGTTAAAACTTTCCTTACAGGCCACCTACACGTGAATTACTGCTCTATGAGCCTACATTCTCATTAGGGGGCACAGCTTTTAAAGGGTGAAAAGCTTCTGTCAAAAGAGCACCTGTACATTTCAGGATACAGCATCACACAGTAAAGTCAGCTGGGGCCAACAAGCAAGAATTCAGGTCTGGCCTCGGAGAGGAAAGGCACAGAACCCTCAACTCTGTCCAAGTCTAATTCAAAGTCTGGTAAACTCAGGCTCCACAAACAACATACTGTTACTTCACTGCTATTACTGCCTTGTTACCATTTACACAGGGACAGAAAGACTAAGCTCCAAGGGCTAAGAAAGAAGCCCACAGAGACTCAAAGTAATTAAAAAAAAAAAAAAAAAAAAAAAAAAAAGGTGATGCTAGATCAGAAGGCACACTCCAGAATCCAAAACACTCCATCTTGCTCACCAATTTCACATTTAACAGACCAATGATTTTATGGGTCTAAGGGAAGTGTTTATTTTGGGATGTGCGACACTGAGATAAAGGATTTAGAAGAGACTGGTTTTTGTTTTGAGACAGTGTCTGGCTATGTTACCCAGGCTGGCCTTGAACTTGCAATTCTCCTGCCTCAGACTCCCGAGTAGCTGAGATTACAGGCCTATGCCACTGCAATAAGCAAGAGAATAGAGTCTGTTTGTTTTGTTTAGCTACTGGAGATTGAGTCACAGCTTCACTCATGCTAGGTAAGCACTCTACTACTGAGCTACATCCCCATGCCAGGCTACAGTTTTTTGAATATGGTCAAAAGATTAGCTATTTCTAATCCAAGTGGTAGCAGTTGCTTCTAAGATGGCTAGGAATTTTGTAAAAACTACATCCTGATTCTGCTAAAAGTAGGCCTGACAAAAATATTAGTACATAGATGCTTTAAAAGACATTCTGCACAGGTGGGCAGACATGCTATTTTCCCTTAGATTTCGAGGTGGAAAAAAAAAAGATTCCAGACCTTTATTCTCAAGAGCAGGAACCCAATGGAAAATAGGAAGCAAAAATAAGTGGAGAGAACATAGGGAAAAGGCAGGTTACACCACAACCTGCTCAGATACTTTAGTCCCCAGAACCAGGCACATGCTGTGGAGTCCTGGGAGCACAGTGCTTACCATATGGATAGCTAATATAGAATAGTTTCTAATCAAAATCCACTGTTCAGATATTAATACCAGGCACACAATAAAAAAAATATATTAATAAGCCATTTTTGAGATACTGCTAAAAAGATGCAACCAGAAGACAAAACGACACTCCAGATTAGTTTTTCTAGTCTTAAAACCCAAATAAATCTTACCTCTTCCCAGAAGCTTTCCTCAATCATAGAGAAATTCCCACCCACACAATATTATTTTCATAACACAAAACACTTGTCATCTGTTGGGTTACCTGACTACTAATACATAAAGTTTGTTCTGAACTCAAGTGTTTTGTGTCTCTGTACTCAGTCATCAATTTTCAATTGGTACTACATGGTTTTTCCTTTTAGTAAACCAAATGAAAGAAGGGTCTGCTTTCCCCTCTAATTTTAAATATTGTACCATCGTGGTCTTAAAGAGTATTTCCATTCATACAGTAAACATTAAATACACAAGGGTGAGAAAAACTAACGGTCTTTTAAACTGTTTCTCCTACAAGTGAGATAATATGTCCTAGACAGCCCTTATTACTTGTATTAGCATATTTTCTATTGCCAATAACATAACACCAAAGAGTGAGTGAGTTAGAAGGAAAAAAGGTTTATTTTGGCTCAGTCTGAAGGTCCAAGGTTGTTATGGTTTGGATATGAGGTGTTCCCTAAAAGCTCACGTGTGAGACAATGCAAGAAGTTTCAGAGGAGAAATGATTGGATTATGAGAGTCTTAAACCTAATCAGTGATTTAATTCCCTGATAGGGATTAACTCAGTGTTAACTGAAGTGGTAGGGTGTGGCTGGAGGAGGTGGGAACTGGGGCATGGCTTTGGGTGTATATTTGTATCTGGAGAGAGGAGTCTCCCTCTGCTTCCTGATGATGTAAGCAGCTTCCCTCTGCCACACTCTTCCACCATGATATTCAGCCTCACCTCAAGCCCTGAGGAATGGGGTTGGCTGTCTATGGACTGAGACCTTTGAAACTGTGAGGAAAAACCATGTAGTTTTTCTCACCCTTGTGTATTTAATGTTTACTGTAAGAATGGAAATACTCTTTTAAGTCCCATGATGGTACAATATTTAAAATTAGAGGGGAAAGCAGACCCTTCTTTCATGTGGTTTACAAAAAGGAAAAATAATGTAGTACCAATTGAAAATAAACTCTTCCTCCTCTACAATTGTGCTGGTCAGATCCTTTTAGTCACAGCAGCAAAAAAGCTGACTAAAACAAAGATTGAGGGGCCACATCTGGTGATGGCCTTCTGGCAGAGTTCCGAGGTAGTGTAGGACATCACATGGCAAGAGACAGCTTGGTCTCTCTCCCTCTTCTTATAAAGTCACCACCATTCAATCATGGGAGCTCAACCCTAATAACTTTAATTCCAATCACTTCTCAAAGGCCCCATCTGTAAACCTCTGGCAGAAAGGAAGACATTAAAACATACCTTAATCTCCTTTTACTTTCCTTTGTAAAATTTTTAAATTTTAAAATTTAAAAAAGTTTAGAACTAGAAAGTTGTCAGTGGCTTTCCTTAGAAATGTATCTAACCTGACATTAAAAATAAGCTCTTATCTTCAAGGTAAAATGGTACATGGCATCAGAGAGCACTGAAGAGAAAACATGGGGGCTGGTGATGTGTGTGTGTTTTTCACTGTGCAGACAGACTGTTCCTAGTTTGAATACAGAAGCCTGCGAGTCTCCATTTTGATGGGGTACAAAGTTTGTGTGACCATATGTCATTCACAGCATACCAATGCAGTAGTACAAGCTTTCCATGGCATAAACTTGATTCTTCAACACTCAGATCATGTTCCAGTGGGTGTAATCATTTATGTTAGGAATTCCAAGTAAACAGAATGTAGCCTCCCTACCCACTTTGGAATTTTTTGGGACTCAAAAATCCCCAAATTTTCATGATAACCAGTTACTACCTCCCCCATAACTTAATGGGCAAGGCTTAAAATTGTGGGAAAGCATATAAAGGTTATTCTTTCCTTTGTGTTCCCAGTTGCTCATTTTCTGTTTGTTTGCTTCCTTCCTTCCAATTGTGAGCAATTTTTTAAATACCAGAAAGTAACCAGGCATAATGGTGCATACCTATAAGTGCAGCAACTTGGAAGGTGGGAGGCCTGCAAGTTCAAGGCCAGCCTGGGCAATTTAGCTAGACCCTTTAAAATTTTTACAAAGGACAGCAAAAGGAGATTAAGATGTTAGGTTTTAGCGTCTTACCTTCTGTTAGAGCTGCTTGCCTGCACCTCTCAGAAATACTGAATCTGCTGTCAAATCTCCAGGATACCTGTGAAATAGCCAGCATGTTGTGCAACACACACCTTTTTAAGACCAACCCTGTTGCTAGTCAGCACAGAGAATGCATAAAGACCAGCAAACTTCTCAAAACACCCCTTGGAGTGTGGGAAACATCATGAAGTCATCTAGTAGTTAACTTTAAACAAAGGGTCCTCTTCCCTTTCAAAACCACCTATCTTCCTCTTTATTCTTCTCAGTCCATCTTTCAGTGCCAGACTGATCAGTTTTAAAAGCAAACTTTTGACTGTATCACCTACTCAAAAAGCTTTAATGGCTCTATAATGCCTGAATTAAGGTAGACTCCCTAGTCTGCTATTCAAAGCCCTTAAACAATTTGCTTATGCTTTTACTTTTCTCTGCTTATCTTCCACTGATAGTCAATCACATCATTTTGTAAATGTGTTTCAAACATATCCTCATATTTATATTTTTGTTCATACTGCCCACTACCAAGACTCCTCCCTCTCCCCCCTAGTAAATGCTTACTTAAATTCCCTGATCCCTTATCTCCTGTTCCAGACTCCTTTTAAGTTTTTCTGATCTCACTAACCTGATAGTCCTCTTAGAAGCCCCATAGCATTTTCTCTCTCTTTCTGTCCCTTTCCTTCTGCTCAATTTCCTACCTTCCTATTCAGGCAGTATGCTCTACGGTCATTCACTCTGCCTGAGGACAGGTCTAAAACTTTGCCGACTAAGGGTCAACTCAAAATCTACAAGCCAAGTGTATTCACTTGGTCCTCCCACAACACTAGTCCCACACCTGTATCCCCTTTGATAACAAAGACACATACAATTTCCTCATCTTTGTATGAGATATCTTAATGCTCTAACACAAAGTATATAATAACTTCACATTAAATACAAAACAAAGGATCACTTGAGTATGTCTGACTCTTATTACAAGACTGTCAGCTCCTTAAGAGTAAGAACCATCTTAAATCCCCAAGAGATGTAGGTACCTCTGAGTCCTTGCTCCCAACTCAAGAGCACCCTGTTCAAAGCAGAGTTGCAACTCAAATTTGTTGACTTGGACTCCAAGAATGTCTGGCTTTGAGAAATACTCAACCAGCAGAAGAACACTTCCAGAATTCCTAAAAACACTTTTGTTTGATTTCTGCATCTCCACAAAAGCAACCAACCTCTGAAAACATTATCTAGCGCAGTTCTCAAGGCACTAAGAAATTGATGGTTTCATACAGGGAAAATAGTCCAAGATTTTACTTCTTTCATAACTGCAGTCAAAACAAAGCAGGGGTGGGCAGATTTCCCACTGCAAGTTGGTAAAATGTAAAAAAGTTTCCCCCTCTGGCCTGTGGAGGATCCAAGCTGGGAGCAGGCCTTCTCCTTTGTTGGCCTCTGCAAGGCTTTTGCCTTGAGGCCAAGAGGATTAGCACAGCCATTTCATGCTCTGAAAAGTCAGAAAAGGCAAGATGGGGAGCTTTTCACTTTAGGAAATGCCTACCAGTCAGAGACTGGTTCTGTTTCTGTTCAAAAGATAAGCAGGGATGTTGAGGTTAAAAAGCAAAATTTCCAACAATGGTTAATGAAAGGTTTGGAAACAATGTACAGAATTAGGCAATGGGATAAACTCCAAGAGAGGAGCAGGTGCCAGAGCAAAAATGCAGCAGAGAATCAGCACTAGACATTTTCATGCATTCAAAAATTTCCATGTATTTAAAATGTCATCAGGACGCCCTGTGAGCAGAGACTTGATGCAGCAATTAGGGAATACAGGCTTATCCTCTTGGCACAAAATACCCACAAATAAGCTTCTGGTATAAAAGTCAAAAGAAAGTAGAAAGAAAAGCTTTTCCATAAAGTCGAGCAATTGCAACATTTTCCTGCTTTAATAGTTACTAAGTTAGAAACCTTTCTAAGATGAGATAAACTCAAACACTGTATTAAAAAGACACACAGCTTGCAGGACCCAAGTTGGGTTTTGAACGTTGGGTCTACAGATAGACTTCAGAAGGCTCAAGAAACATTGCAAAAGCAAATAACCTTTTGGATGAGTACACAGGTATGTGTTCTTATAATAATCATGTTTTTAAATTGTCTGCATTTTATGATGCATTGATATCTTGGGGGCTCTGCAAAGAACTGCCTTTCCCAGGGTTAGTTAATTTCTAAAGATAGCAAATAACTTGCAAACCAATCAATTCAGAACCCATAACCCAACAATCTCCTTTATTACACTGGTACATACCAAGCCCTAAATTCCCAGGGCAAGGAATGGACAACTAGCAACTACTCCTATAGCCCAGAAATCTGAGACAAAATTATTCAAACTAATCTAATTCTAAACTTCCTCAGCAAACCTACCCCTACCTTACCCATTCTTTCCCCTGAAAGCTCCAGTAAAGGTTGTGGCCCATGCTTCCTCTTCACCCTGTTTTGCCTCCTGACTTCCTGGTACTTTTTCATATGACCTTGTGTTATATGGTGTGGTATGGTGTGACACCCTGTCCAGGGATGATCATCTCCTTATCAACTGCCCTTATCATACCTCAGTAAAACCAAAATCCTAGGTGCACTTTAATATAGTTATACATACACATTTTTTCTGAGCTTAGGGCCCAATCTTTAACCGTAATATTTCAGAGTTCACTGTCCTGTAAAACATTAAGAACTAGTGATCTACATGTTTTAGGTTACTTTGGGGCCTCATCTCAGCGGGCAAGGACATATCTCAGATGAAGTCCCTCTAGGGTACATCCAAAGCCAGGTGATTGTTCTCAGAACAAAGAGAAATAGTGGCGACTGCAGAGGACTTTGTTTACTTTTGGCATTTCTTGGTTCTTTGCAGCACAAGGTATCACCAGACCAGAGAGTAAAAAGGCAGGCTCATAAATACCTAGTGATAGTAATGACAGATTAGCATTTCTCCCAAATAATAGAAAACTTCTGAAATAGATAGATATGATTTTGTTTAAACAGTCACAGGGTTTGAAAGATAGGAACTGTCCATGTTATATTCTGTAAAAACAACTGAGGCAACCAATGATAGTATCACCAGCAGAGATAAAGCCTTGGCTTTCAGTCTCATGAAGGCTAACAAAGATACAGAGATTCCCAACGTAGACCAAAGTTCAGAGTCTTGAGACATGCCCAGAATAGAGAGTAGCGATCTCAAAACAGAAAGCTTTTTGATGGCTGAGTGAGAACTGAATATTAAACAGATATTTATCAAACATAGCACTGTGGAAGATGTATATAAAATGGTAATAAGATGTGCTTCTTCTTGCTTGGTTAGATGGAGTCCACAATCCAGTTGGCAAGATAAGACTTTGATCAAAAACATTATAAACAAGAAAAGGGAATGTGAGTGTCTAATGAGGGGACAAACAACTACAGCCTTTTAGGAGGGAGTCACTGGGAACAGGCAGGCATGTGAGAAAGATCAGGTAAGCTTAGGGAGGAAAGAGGAGCTAAGGTTGAAGGAACAGTGACAAAGTTTAGAAGACATTTCAGCAATGAAAGAGGCTACTGCTCAAGGTGTGTTCAGGATTCAAGTGCTAATATTAGTTTGGGAAGAATAAAATATCAGGTTGAGAAAAGACATGAAATTTGTCATCTGTGTGGCAAGAAACAAAAATACTTTGAAATTTTTAAAATAAGGGAATTACATAGTGGACAGGTTTTTGCTTTAAAGTCAAAATACTATATATACTTTAATTTTAAAAGGTAATGAGTACTACAAGGGTAATAACATTAAAGAACCATGACCCACTCCCTTAATTTCTGCTCTCAAGAGGCGATTTCTTTCCAAATATTTTTGTTGTTTTTCTTCTGATAATTAACCATCATAGGTCTATTACGGATTTTTCTATTTGGTTGTTATCTATTGGCTTCCTCTGATGAGAAATGATTTTTTCCTACCCCCATTCCTCCCCCATCCACCCAAAATAGTTACGTCAAATTTTTTGTTACTTACACTATTATGGTTATATCAAAATATAAATGCACACCACTGCTCCTGGGAAATGTAAATAATAAATTGTCTTTTCAGTGGCAGTCATCTCCTCATCTGTTCCCCTTCCCATGGTATAATATGTTTATATTTCCTTTTCCATGCAACTTTATTTCCTCTGAAGGAGAAATGCTCTAAAGTCTAAAAAACCGCTTAAAACACTCAGTATAAAGCTGGTGTGGTAATGCACACCTGCAATTTTGGCCACTGCAGAGTCTAAGGCAAATTCAAAGCCAGCCTGGGCAACTTATTGAGATAATGTTTCAAAATAAAACAAAAAAGGGTTTAAGATATAGCTTAGAGGTGGACCACTTGTTTAGCATGCACAAGGCCCATACCAAAAAAAAATCTGAAAAAACAACAAATCATCCACTCAGCCTAACTGTGTTTTTCAACTGTCTGCTCTGAAATCATATTAGGAGGGAACAGAGAAAGGTTTTATCAGCTTTTGATTAATTAATCCAATAAATATGCACTGAGTGATTATAGTACATGAGCATAGGAACTTATCCAAAATGCAAATTTTTGTAACCTGAATTATCTCAATTAGGGAACAGCAATTTGAGCATTCGTATCTATTTTAAAAGAAATTGCTCTAGGTAAAATGTGGTGTTGTATGCTGAACTTTCTAGTTCCTAATCTTCTTCCACCTCTAAAATGAAATAATTGTTTCTATGATAATTTTTTTTTAAAATTTTTCCCAATGCCTTAGGAACCCTGGGAAAACAGGCTATAACAGTAACACCGGGGACCAGAAGTATGAAAAAGACAAGGTTTTTTACTGTAGAAAACCAATATTCTAGAAGGAAGGAAAAAAGTACCCAAGTATCAGACTACCAGGAATAGTATAAATACACTGGACAAACAAGACACAATTTGAATATGTTATCTTTTATAAAAAAAAAAAAAAAAACTGACACATAACAATTGTACATATTTATGGAGAACACTGTGATAATTTGACACATTTATATACTGTATAATGATCAAATCAAAGTAATTAGCATTTCTTTGTGCTGGAAAACTTTGAACTCCTCTCTTCTAGTTATTTTGAGATATATAATAAATCATTATAAACTACAATCACCTTATTATGCTGTAAAAACACTAGAATTTATTCTTCCTCTCTTAATGTATTTGTTAAGAGTAAAACAAACCTAAGAATAAGACAGTAATATCCTTCTACCCACCTACTTAACTACCTATTTTTATGGGACTAGGGACTGAATCCAGGGGCAATTTAAGACAAGTGATTGGTGAGAGCTATTCAGTGTTTGAGTCAGTCAGTGGCTCTCTCTCTTTCTGTCTCACCTTTCCCCCTCAGTCCTCCTCCCCACCTTCCCCTCTCTGCCTCTCCTCATATTGCTGAGGCACTGGAGAATCTGAATGGCAGCTTTCCTGGCTTCACCAGGGGATCTGGCTACACCAGCATCCTTCCAGCCAAACCAGGTTGTTGGGACCTAAATATAGGAAATGCCAATTTATAGGGGATATATAAGTGGGTTCCCCTACGTTGATGAGGCTGGCCTGGAACTTGCAATCCTCCTGCCTCAGTCTCCCAAGTCCTAGGGATTACAACAGATATGTATGACCATATCTGTCATACATATCTGCTCATTATTTAAAGTTATAATCATCTAGATCCATATATTGCATTCTTTTAAAAAAAATTTAGTTGTAGATGGACATATCTTTATTTATTTATTTTTAATGTGGTGCTGAGAATCAAACCCAGTGTTCACACTTGCTAGGCAAGCGCTCTACCAGTGAGCCACAACCCCAGCCTCATATATTACATTCTGATGTAACTGAGCATTATGATTTATGATCATTTTTAAAATTTATTTGTATTATAAACAAATGGGATATATCTTGTTTCTCTGTACATGAAATAGAGGCACACCATTTGTGTAATCATACATTTACCTAGGGTAATAGTTTTTGATTCATTCTGTTAATTTTTTTTCTTTCCTTCCCCCCACCCTTCCCACCCCTCTTTTCCCTCTATACAGTCCCTCCTTCCTCTATTTTTGCCCCTTCCCACCCCCTATGATCATTTTTTAAAGTACGTAGCAAGATATTTTAAACATTAATCAGTTACACAAATAAGACCTCTATTATCTTTCTTAGAGCCAAGTAAAACTTACCATTTGCTACCATATTTTAAATGTTTATGATGTGCCAAGTGCCATGGCAGGTGCTTTATAGCTCTCAACCATTACCCTAAATCAAGTCTGTGTACTCGTAGGCAAATGATTTAATGACAGCCTATTAATTACATGCAATATAATGAGCAAAACAGACAAAAAAATCCTATCTTCATGGAAATTACGTTCTAGGGGAAAGAGAGCAAAGATTAATATGTCTGCCACATAGCATGTTAAATTATGTTAAGTACCATGAAAACTTAACAGGGAAGAGGAATGAACAGTGGAGGATTGACAATTTTAGATGGGATAGTTTCTGCAAGGTTTTGCTGAATCCTGATTTTAGAGATGAGGAGAAGATGAAAATTAAACAAGTTAAACAAATTGCCCATGGTCACTCAGTTAGTAAGGGGTAAGGTAAAATCTGAATTCAGCTGCCCTTATTATGCCCCCTTAACTGGGTCTCTCCCCAAGTCAGTAATAAATTCAGAAATGAAGATATGCTTTACTTTAAAACTATGTTGACTTTTTTAATCCCCCCAAAGAATTAAGGAATAACTTTCTATTTCAGCATTTGATGTTTCATTTCACAAATTAACTTTTTCCAAGAAGTCATGAGCGGCCTAAGATCTTTGGTTGACATTATATTCTTGTAAAGCTGAGAAGAGATCAAAATAACAATCAGAGATAGTCAAAGGATACTTCTTGAGCTACATTCGGCCTGTGAGATTATGCACAAATCCTGGACAAGGTCTACCTCCTCCTTATTGCTGCTGCGGCTGCCTCTATTTAGTTCAACAAGAGTTCCTATTTCATGCACCAAGGGGGCCTAGCACAATTCAGATGTTTCTTAGTAACTCCTTCTATTAGACTGAGATGGATTCTTTTCAGCCACCAGTGCCTGCCTCTTAGTATTAAGGTGTTCCTGTCACTAAAATATCTATAGTAGGCAGTCCCAGCTTGTTTCAAGTAGCTCAGGTACTGCAAATAATATAGGTGCTAAGGCACACATCTACTTTGATTCCTTGTGATTTCAGATAATGATTTTTTCAAAGGGAGGTAGAGAGCTTTACCAATTTTTCCTTCTTAATCCTGGAAAAAAACATGGAGGTAGGTAGGCAGCACCCCTTTACCTGCCAAGTGGACAGAGATAAAGTGACTCACTCAAAATATTTAGCAAACTAATGAATAAACCAGAATAAGAATGAGTCAGCTGTTAACTATGTCATTTTCTAAAACATAAGATCAGTAGTTCTCAACACTTTTGTGTTCATGACATATATTTGGATGATATACATTTTTGGCAGTTCATTTGAAATTAGAAAAGACTCAAAACAACAACAAAATCAACAACAAAATACTATATATATATAATATATATATATATATATTATTTTTTAGTTGTAGATGGACACGATATCTTTATTTCTTTATTTTTATGTGGTGTTGAGGATGTGGTGCAGGGCCTTGCACATGCCAGGCAAGTGCTCTACCAATGAGCCACAACTCCAGCCCCACAATCACTATTATAATGAGGCAATATCTAAGAGTCTCTACCTGGTGACCTTTAGCAGTGTGTCATGGGCAGAACTGTTCTCTCTGCCCTGTATTCAGTCATCCGTTCACAAGGCAAACCTCTCTCGTGCTTCAGTAAACACAAGCTCACACTTTGGCACAAGACTCTTACTCTTAACAATCTGTATCCCACTCTAGTACACAGTATGTGACTTTGGACCTCCAAGTCAACATGACATTGCAATAAGAGTTTTAGTAAAAGTGCACTGATCAGAGAGTTGGTGGCATACCAACGTGCTAGTCTATCTTCAGGAAAGAACAGCCTCATCAGGTAAGAGGTCAACTCGAATTTAGTAGTTGATTAATATTTCGGTGCAGCATCACCAGGAAATAAGCAATTGACAAGTGATGCCAAAGGTACTCATTAAGAACTACATCCTCCTGTATCACATCAGAATGATAGCCAGGAAGATACAACTGTCATTCAGAATGATGTCCAGGAAGAGACAACTGACCTGGTCTCTGGGAGCCAAAACTGGAAAGACACTGTAATTCCCCCAAAATGCTTGGTGAGTAAATGCTTTACTGTAAAGACAGCTGTTAACGTATGGTTTGAGTGATAGGAACTTAAGGTGTGGTTAAGAGACACAGGGAAAAGCAGAGAGGTGACTTGCCTAGAGAAATGATAATTTGTATTTCTGTAACATTCCTCTGATGAGTAAAGCCCTATAATAAAATGAAGTTAGGGACTGGGGGTGTTATTTCAGTGGTAAAATGCATCCCTTATATAGGCAAGGCCCTGGGTTCAACTGCCAGCACAGAAGAAGAAGAGAGAAAAAAAAAAGAAAAGAAAAGAAAAGAAAAGAACAAAGTGTTACTATTACTTGGTAAAATTGTCACAGAATGATATAATGATAGAGGGTAAGGAATCATATAAAATTCAGAATTTTTGAGTGTAAAATGACAATAATAATGAAGGGACTAAAAAGGCAGAAAAATAATTATCAAACCTGGGAGACTTTTTAGTGAAGTTAACTTAATTTTTTTTTTGTTAAAAAGTGCATATAGCCAGGTGCAGTAGTGTGCTTTCTTTTAGCCCTAGCTATTCAGTAGGCTTAGGAAGGAGGATCACTCGAACCCAGGAGTCTGAGGACAGCCTGAGAAACACAGTGAGACACTCAATTAAAAAAAAAAAAAAAAAAGGAAGGGGCTCAGGGCACGGCTCAGCGGGAGAGTGCTTGCCTAGCATGTACAAGGCCCTGGGTTCAATCCCCAGCATCACAAAAATGTTTTTAAAAAATTAAAAAATGTAAAGGGGCGGGGAGGAGAAGCCAGGCACACTGGAACGCACCCATAATCCCAGCAACTTGGGAGGCTGAGGCAGGAAGATTTCAAGTTCAAGACCAACCTCTGCAACTTATTGAGGCCCTTGGGAGACTGTCTCAAAATAAAAATGGAAATGACTGGGGATGTAGATCAGTAGTAATGCACCCCTGGGTTCAATCTCCAGTTCCAAAAAAGAAAAAGTGGGGGCAGGGAGGGCACATAGTAGCACTCAAGAACAGTCCAATGAATACGTTATATATAAAGTTGAAAATAGGACTATATTATCCATTTGGAGAGCAACGAATGCAGTAACAAAATCTATCAGTTTTGTTATTTTTCCTGGTTGAATAATTTTATGATGAACATTGGAACCACTGGAGGAAAATACTTTCCAAGGAATAAGAGGAAAAAATGAACAAGTATACTGAGGCATGTGATCAATATGTACTTCTCAAATACAAAGGGAGACCCCAATACATATATCAAATTCTAATCTCTTTTTTAAAGCACATATGCTGTCTGATGAACAAAGAAGGAGAAATCCACAAAGGACCAGGACTCATTTTAGATTTCCCCCTGGCTCACAGGTTAAGATTAGGCTCAAACACAGAAATACAGTACTGATTCATCTGTATATGCCATCTTCCAAGGAGATGCTGAACATGGTCTTTAAAGACAGAAAGGTGATGGATGGATTCATTTTAGGTCTTTTGGCAAAGTAGAATAACAACTCAACTAACTTCAAACCCTAGCCAATCTATCTGGTAGGCAGCATCTGGGGCCTAATGCTATGAATAATTTGGAATACAAAATATTAATCACAATTAAGAGAATACTTCATCTTTGGTTTTGTAAAGGAAGGGAGGTACGGTGTGCATCCCTGACATTTCCTAGTGTTCAACATTTAAGAATATCAAAGCCAAAGTAAAATATTCAATAATTTAATGTGCAGGTCCTGACTTAAGAAAGTGAAGAGACACAGACTTGCATATTGGTGGGGAGTAGACTGGCTCCTAATCCCACCTGTATTAGTTTGCAATATTCTTTGATTGAGTCTATTCCTCTGCACACAAAATACCCCTCCCTAAGAGACTACTCAACCAAGAAAGGAAAAAGATCTAAGAGAAGTCTTGAGGATAATTTAATTTGTCAAAATTAGAAGGCCTAAGGAATCAAAATTCCAACCATTTCCTTTAGTAACAGGGCCACTGAGGCCATTCCTAGTTTGATAATTTATTTCAGTATTGCTCCCCATACAAAAGTTATGAGTCAAATAAAATTGTAAAATGTCACATAGTCAAGCTGCAACCAATACTACCTATCTCTTTATAAAAAAAAATCCCATGATTTACTCCTTCCTTCCTTCCTTCCTTTTTTTGGTGGTACTGGGGACTGAACCCAGAGTGGTCTACCACTGAGCTGTATCCCAGTCTTTTTAAATTTTTTATTTAGAGACAGGATCTCACTGTTACTGAGACTGGCCTAGAACTTGTAATCCTCCTGCCTCAGCCTCCTATGTGGCTGGGATCACAGGCGCTTGCCACTACAACATAATTTCTTGCTTATTAGGTAAACTAATTAAAGCTGAAAATATCAATCAAGACTGAAATGAGTTGTTTTAAAAATCCAGTTTCTGCATTCCTATGCTGCAGTTGGAGAGGCCACAGGGAAAGCTTAGGAGCGCCTTCTGTGAAAAAGTTCCGGTCACTCTAATCTTTTCTTACCTAGAAATAATTTTAAGGTCCTGTGGGTTAGAATTAGCCCAAGTACCAAAGGCCATATGTGCATAATTTATTGATACATACATTTCACTTTCATTTTAACATCTCAGATTAAGAAAAAGGTGGAACAGGGAACTGTGGCATTCAAAATAAGGAGAGGGAAGAAAGCATGGAGCCTAAAGTAAAAGCTATCTCAAATATCAAAACTAAGATATTTTTCCAGAATTTTTAAACTCTAACAACTTTTCTCCAGACATCAAGAAAGAACACTACCTCTCTCTATAGCTACGTTAGCCATTCAGAAAAAGTCCTTCCCACAGACTGGAGAGACAATAAAACCACAATGCAAAGGACAGGTGGGGTGGTAGGAAATTGGGCTCCACTTGGTGCCTGAAAACACAAGACTGATAAATCCACATTAACCAAACGTAAAACACGGGAGTACACAGAAATAATGATGGACAGGGACAAAAAGTATGCATGCAGTTGAGGGGGGAAAAGAGCCAGTCAGCCTTTTCTTCAGCAATGTATTCTCCAATTCTATGGCCAATTTCTCTGCTACTTCTACCCAGTGGCAGTTTGAGAAATTTTATAAATGAGTCTTGGGGTTGGCAGCTGAATGGGTAGCACAGGGACAGGTTAGGTGATTTATCTGGAAGCTGCCAGCAGAGCAAGCACATCATTTTTCACTTAGATGGAATATTTTGGTGGGGTGGCTTTGGTGTTGATGAACAGTGCTGGGGAGGTATCTAAAATATCCCACAGCAACCGTTGGTGCTAAGGCTGTTTCTAACCCACAGGACCTTGAAATTCTTCCTAGCTAAGCCAAAGATTAGAATGGCTGGAAACATCTTAGCAATAGGAGCTCCTAAGTTATCCCTAAGGTCTCTCTAACTACAACATGTGAGTGAAGAAACTAGGCATTTAAAACCACTTACTTCAGCTTTGTATTGATATTTTCAGATTAAATTAGTTTACCTAACAAATAATATACCATTTACCACTTTTCCCTAGTCACCTCCAATTAGCACAATCAATGAAAATATTTAGATCAAGAAACTTTGTGGTTTTTTTTTTTTGGGTGCTGGGGATCGAACCCAGGGCCTTGTGCTTACAAGGCAAGCACTGTATCGACTGAGCTATCTCCCCAGCCCCCTTTGTGGCTTTTATTAGCTTTCAATTAGTTCTTATGGTAGCTGTATTAGTTCCGATTTAAAGAAAATCAAGTTCAAATTCTGTTTAAATACTGAGACTCACGAGAGAGAAAGGGAAAGGGAGGAAGAGAAAGAGAGCCACAGAGCAAAGGCAGAAGAAAAGGACATTGGTTGAATCTCATCACCCACTCTTATCAGGCAATAGGAGATAAGGTCTAGTTTTCTTTGGGAAGAGGCCCTGGCACTTTAGATTACAGTCTGTACATTTCCATTCTCGGCACTACTCTCCCTTTCCGGAGTGTATCACTGCTTCATCTCCTCTCCATAGTGGAATCTACCTTTTCCCCTTTCCAAACTAAACTGCGATGTCACTTCACTTCCCTTTCAGGGAGCATACACACACAATTTTCAGCTGTGGCAGTGGCTCCCTTTGTGCCTCACAATCATTTTATGAGCCTTGACTAAGCTTTGAGGCAAGGCAGAGACGTTTAACAAACAAGTTAACCCACAGGATGCCCTGCTGAGCTTCATGACGCTCTTGTCACAAGCAGCTTAAATATTCAAGAATAAGAGACATTTTTCTTATATGCCATATATACTATTTAAAATGCAACTGCACGTGCAAAATTCAGGGCTTACCAACAGCAGAAGCTCCATCCCACACCTCATGGGATGGCTCTGAAAGAACAAGGCTATTTGAAAAGGATGACTGGTGAATATGGAAATCTGTCTGTCTATATGTGACCTGAGGCTCAATCCATGCATTCACATTTGGAAACCATAAAGTAGTGCTTAACTAACATCACCAAAAAGCCTAAATTTCATACTTGAGAAGAATTTAGTTCCAGCTCCTCCAAAGAAAGCATGATGTGCCACAGTAATTGGACACACAAAGAACCCTTGCCTTAGTTTTCAGGAACTTTTCTTCCAAGTTGCTTCTGTTAAAGGAACTGTGGATTATAAATGATACCATGGGTACAGGTTCACTTACAGCCAATTTAGTAAGTGCTCGCACAGTTAATTCTGTCAGTCTTCCTCCTACACAGAAATACACGTGGCCCCAAGGGGTCTAACCACCCACAGAGCTCTTTTGCACATCTTTTTACCCTCCAGCACACAGAAATAGAGGGCTACAGCCCAGTGAACACCCAGGAAAAGAGAAAAGGTAGTTTCTCTGAAATGAGACATCCAGAAAGCTAGAGCCCAGATTCTTATTTGAATGTCATTTATAAATTCATTTCTCTCCAAATAACCGAAATAATGATCCAAGATATGCTTAAAAGTCACGTATATCCCTTGGCATGCTGAACATGTCCTCAGTATATGTAAGGACACTTTTAAAAAGCAATTTGTTTGGAGTGAGCTACTAGACTACTCAGATCTACTTAGGGCAGAATGTTTATAGTAATGGTCCCTAATGTTTTATGTTTCCAGTTAGAGTCCCATCCACTCCCTGAACTGGGTTTAGTCACAGGCTAGCTTTAGCTATGTGACAATAACAAAAAAGGCAAAAAGACTTGAAAAGCCCCCAGGGCTTGCTTGAAGCCTGATATCTCTTGCTTCTTTTTAAGAGTCCCGAGATACTTTGTAAATAAAAAAGGGTAATTTATTGGTGAAGAGAAAAGCAACAAGATATCTCAAAGTCAACCCTCTTGCCCAATGCCAGATATGTATATAAAGCCATCTGCATTAGTTTTCTATGGTTGCCAAAACAAATTACCAGAAATTTAGAGCCTTAAGCAACAAAAATTTTATCATGTTTCAGTTCTTCAAGTCTAAGGGTTTCACTGGGTTAGACACAAGGTATGGACAAGTCCATGTTCCTTTCTAGGAGGTCAAGGGCATCTGTTGTTCACAGGCTGATTAGAGTCGTTGGTACAATTCTGTTCCTTAAAGCTCAAGAACTGAAGTCCCCATTTCTTTGCTGGCTGCAGTTGAAACCATCCCCATCTTCTACAGCTGCACCTCTCTGACCATTCTACCTTCCTCTTCTACATGAGTAAGATCATGTAATTATACTGGGTATACACAAGTAATTCAGGACAGTCACCACATTTCAAGATCTGTAACCTTCATCACATCTGCAAAGACCCTTTTGCCACTAAGAGTAATGCATTCACAGGTCCTGGGTATTAGGATGTGTACCTCTTTGGCAGACTATTATTCTATCTACTATGTATGCCACAGAACACTACCCACATCCAGTCAAGAGAGGCCAAGCGGCCCAGATCAGATGAACAGCACCCAAAGAATTGTGAGGAACAATAAATGTTGTGCCTAAACCTGAACAATAAATGTTGTGTTTTTTGCTACTGTCTCATAGCTAAAGCAAGCCTGTGGCTAAACCCTAACAATAAATGTTCTTTTAAGTTACTTAATGCTGGGGTGGTTGCTTGGGCAGCAAAAGCTAACTGATACAACAGAAAGGCTATACCACTCCTGAGGGCTGTGCCACCCTCAGCCCAGTAACTCGTGTATTTCCTTCTCTGCACTAGTTCAACAAGCACTGACTAGGAGGTCACTGGGAGTCTTCTGTTTCCTCAATCATAAGATTTCTTCCTCTAGTCAAGATCTGAAGATTACTATTTAAATTAAACCAAAGTTAGCCTTATTCTCTCAACAGAACCCTAGAGGAACTTTTTGCTGTACACCTAGAAGATACATACATGACAAATACACACGCTGGAAGTTTTTGAGAAAGATCTGAAGGAAGGATCATCTTTTGATAGTGTGAAAGCTGATGATGGAAGGGTGAAATTTCACTGTCACCCAACCATTACTCTTCTAGGCACAAACAGCCTAGGAGGACACTGGAGCAGTCTTGAAACAGGGGTCTCTTACCTTTCATTAGGTAAATACATTTCTCAAACAGGCTCCCTCTTAAGTTTGCTGATGCTTAAAGGTCTGGAAAGCTTCAGCAGAAAGAAAATGCCAATAGCAAGTTAATGTCCCCTTGGCTCTTTTGGCTGACTTCCCTGTGACTGGGTCTTGACTATTAATTGAATGCTATTCAGATTCCATCTCAAAAACAAATGAGGATGGAGACCAGAGGCCTGCCTTCCCCAGACTGATAAGAGCAGCACAGTGCAATTATACCAAAACAGCTTTGTTTTGGAATGTAATCACCGCCCCAGCCTTCTTCCCAATGGAATGGCAACAGTGTAATTACCTCTTCAGGATCCATTGTTTGGGAATGTAATTCTGCTACAGGGTCCTCTTTCCAGCAGAAAGGAGCTACAACAAGAATATAAGAGAATCTGTAGCCCCCTGCCCCTTAGCAGTCTTGCAAGTTGAACCAATTATTTTTCTTCTTTTTAAAACCAAGTTCAGATTTCAGCCTTTTTTTGCACCAATGAAGAACCACCTATACCTCTTAATGGCTCCAGGTGAAAAATCCCAATCTATAGCTCGATGGGCAGAGTCCCAATTCTAACTCTTTCAAGTACTAGCTGTGGTCTTTGGCATATTACTTCATCTCTCTTTAGCCTCAGTTTCCTCATATGTAAAAATCAGTAATGAGAGTTTATAATAGGAATATTGTGACGATTAAATAAATTAATAAGTGAGATGTGCTTAGAGTAATACTTGGTATAGAATAAGTACTCTTATGGTTTGGTTTGGTTTCTATGCACTTTTGAAGCACCATATTCCATAATCACTACATTTTAGAAGCATGACTTAATACTAGCTCATGACCAAATCTAAGCTTCAGTTACTAAATTCTGTCTCTCCACAACCACTCCATCAATTTAGTACAATGGGCAATGTTTTGGATAATTTCAAAGGTTGCTAGAGAACTGTCACAGTATCAGAATTATCTGCATGAGTAAAAACTTCATTCTAATAAACAAGGGTGACTAGGGATATTTTCATGTCATTGTTTTCATATATGTTACTACTCGGAGAGAAACCACAATAAAGGCAGTGGTGTGAAATCTTGTTATTGGGAAAAATCAAAAACATAAAAAGCAGCCAGTGGCAATATGTCAATATGACAGGTTCTAGAAACAATTCACCCTTCTAATCATTTTCATTTGTGAAAATAAATGCTCTATTTTCTCCAGGGATCTACTCTGCACCCCACTTCCCTTTAAATTCTCATTTGAGACTTACCTCCTTGTGCAGCTTTCCCTCTTTTCCTTTTATAAACCAGTTAATTTCTCTGCTTTAGGAAGGAATAGTTTTGGATTCTGTTTTACCAGTCACAAGCCACAAAAGTAAGAATTATAAGTTTGTTTGCCAGGTAGCCCAGAAGAAAACAGCCCCAAAGTTCAAGACAGGAAAGTGGAGCTGGGTCCCTCCTGCATGGCACACAGCTGCAGTGGGCTGGGTCATGTTGAACCCAGGAACTCACTTCAACAGCCCTGTAAATTGAGAGACTGTCTTTATAGGATGAAGAGGTTAAAGGACGACTACCTGGCTCTGGAGTGACACTCAAGAGATACCCAAAAGAAACACGGCTCCCCCATGACAGTCTGGTTGGTTCAGTGGCAGGACCAGAGGCACTAGGACCCTGAGGTAGTAGGATCACAAGTTCTTGGTTAGTGTGAGACCATGTCCCAAAATAAAACATAGCTCAGTGGTGGAACCCCTGGGTTTAATCCCCAATACCAAAGTAGGGAGAAACACTCCCAGGGGTCCAACGGATCCCAGTCACCCACCTGCAGGTCATGGCTTAAACCAAGACATCCAATGATGTTGTTACAGTTGATAGACACAAGGACCCAGGGGACACGCTGGTCTTGTGGATCAGCAGGTGTTAAAGAGAGGAAATTAACACCCACAGATTGGCTCTACTTTGGTAGAGAGGGTGAGAGGTGCTGTCTGCCAGCTTCCATGGCATTTTCAATCAGTTTGGAATAAAAGAGGCTGCTTGGGGACATGAAAAGGAAAAGAGAAAGAAAAATTAATGTGAGCTCCAAGCTTAGAAGTGAAGCAGGAGTCAGCTTGGGTTATTAGCTTCCAGCATTCATATTGATCACTTAGGTAAAACCTGATGGAATACAAAGGATAACTAAGAGGATTGTTCCAAGTCTTTCCAGGACTAATCGTAACCAAGTTTTAGACTTGAGAAATTTCTGAAGAAAGCTTCTGTTACATTCACTGGAAAATATGGGCTTTGCTCTCACATTTGGCTTTTTCTTTCCTTACATCTCTGCAGATTTCTAGATCATCATATCATTTGTCCTCAGGGACTATAAAACATCTCAAAGTGCAGACCAATTATTTCCTAAACAGAGAAGTAAAAAGATTCTGGCATTAGAGCGGGTCATTACAGGTTAGAGAGCATCTTTTCTAGCATCTTCAAAATGAGTAGCAATCTAGAGTACACAACCGTGAGACTTAAGTTTTGAGATCACACAAGATGGACAGAGGCCAGAGAACTTAAAATACAAGTAAACAGTGTGTGTGTGTGTGTGGGGGGGGTATCCCAATTCAGACATACTAACATTTTCTTTTTTGAAAGAAGAAAGGAACAAGTGCAAAGTTAAGTTATAAAGATGGAAGAAAAGATCATTTCTCCTAGGAAAGAAATGCCTAGCAGACAGATATCCCAGCACAAAAGCTAAATTATCTTTTGTTTTCTGCTGTAGAAATGTAAGTTTCCCTGAGCTCTTAGCCAGTCTTCTGTTTATACTTTTACTTTAGCATTTAGCACAACACCCACTGTCCTGTAGGTCTTTATGAGCACAAAATTCAGTAGATAATATGCTTATGGAAGACAGAGATAACATCTTGTTCATCTGAATACCATCAAATAACTAACACTATTCTATAAAAAAGTTTAATAAACGTTTACTGGGTCAAAATGGCTAATATACCAGCTAAGCACTCTGCAGGTTATGAATTAATTCATTTCCTCACATTATTAATAGCTCCAGACCAAGAGTTATACCTCAGGAGCTCACCAGGACAAACATCTTGGGTTCCTGGTGCACATACCCCTTAATGTGGTACCAAGTCATCTTTTCTCATGCCTCTGCCTTTGTTTCTGGTTTAAAGAATTAATCTAGGCAGTGGTTCTCAAATTTTAAAGTTCACCAGAATCATCTGGAAGACATTTTAAAACACAAATTCCTGAACCCTAAAGCCAGAGTTTCTGACTCAGAGGTCTGGGGTACAGCACAAGAATTTGCATTTGCAACAAGTTCCCATGTGATTTTGATGCTAACTATCCAGGAACTACATTTTTCAGAATCCCATGTTGCCATGGCTACATAACAGCAAGTACTTGATCTATAGAGTAGATGTTTATTTCATCAGCAAAGAAAAGGGTTTTTCAAATGCAAACTTTGGGATTACTCTTTATTCTTTGGATAACAGCTATAGGCAACACTGGATACACAGATTGTCAAACTGTGAAAACACAGACCCTCAATTCACCATATGTTGGTACCCTAGAGCCCAAGCTCCCAGACTTTTCAACTCATCATTAAAAAGGGGTCAAAGCCCTCCTTGGGACCCAGGAAGTGCACTTCTGGGGAGAAAGGCTGAAGTATAGGTCTATCAGTAAGGGAACTGCCATAATTCTAATTCATATTGGCCCTAAAGCTTATAACAAAAACCATAAAATGATAATAGCTAACATCTATTGAACAATTATTATGTGCCATATAATATTACTCAAGTATTTCAAATATATATGAGTTGAGTATCCCATATTCAAAATGCTTAGGTTTAGAAGTGATAAGATTTCAGATTTCCCCCCACCCCCCGACCCCTGCCAAATTTTGGAACATTTCCATATAAACAAAGAACTTTCTTGGGAATAAGACCCAAGTCAAACAGGGAATTCACTTATGTTTCACATACATATAACCTGAAGGTAATTTTATAAAATATTTTAAATAATCTTGAACATGAAACAATGCTCCATGGTATGGAATTCTCCTTTGTAGTATCATATATTTCAGATTTCAGATTTTGGAATTAGGAATACTAATACTACACTAATTCATTTTATCTTTTAAACAATCCTATGTGTTAAGTATTATTCTTAGGCCCATTGTACTATACAGATGAAGAAATAGAGGTCCAAAAGGTAAAATAAATCACCAAACATTAGAATGCTAGGGGTTGGGTACTATGGCACACACCTGTAATTCCAGCTAATGCAGAGGTTAAGGCAGAAGGAACACAACTTCAAGGTCAGCCTTGGCAACTTAGCAAGACCCCAAATCAAAATAAAAAATAAAAAGGCTGGTGATGTAACTTAGAGGTAGAGCATCCCTGGGTTCGACCCCCAGTAACACCTCCACCCCCCCTCAAACACACAAGTGCTAGGAAGTACCAGAATGAATATTTGAATTTAAGCAGTTTGGCTCCAAAGCCCAAACATTTTGCTATGTTGCCTCACAGGCAAAGGGCATCTATCTTTCCTGTGCTTCACTCAAAAGATGAAGGTGGACACAAAGATTTTTATGAACCACACTCAAATATAGAAAGCCTTAATCCAAGCCCATATTTGTGCTACAGATGAAACTCTCAGAATGATAGTTAAAATTTTAGGGGAAATTATTAAATTTTTAGTGGCAAGGCTAGAAACAAAAGAACAAACAACAACAACAAAAAAACAAGCTCAGCTTGGTGGCACATGCTTGAAATTCCAGCTACTGGGGAGGCTGAGGCAGAAGAATTGACAATTTATTTAAGACCTTATCTCAGAACAGAATAGGAGAGTTACCCTATAGACACACACACACACACCACCTGTCCCAACATAAAAACACAAACTCATACTATTTCCTAGCTTGAAGAAGAACTCCATGTGGGCATTTAATTCTCTTGTGTAATATCCAAAGCACCCTGGAAAAGGTTAAGCATTGAGAAAGTGCTATATACATTCCAAAGTGATAATACAGAGAGCAGTAAATGGGGAAAGCAGCACAGAAAGCAGCAGTGGGGAAAGATCAAGAGAAAATTTCCTGGGGTAAGACAAATGCCCAGGAAAACTGAGTCAGACATAGGAGATGAAAAAATTCACTGACAAGGCCCAATATTTTCCCTAGAAAAGCCTAAAGAAATACAAGCAATTCAACACAGAAACTGGAAGCCAGGTTCCCAATAACACACCCCTCACTAGTGATGTAAGATGTGGTAAAGGGCTGAAGAGAAAGCACATGAATGTTCCAGGATCAGTGCACACAAAATAAGCAAAAGGACCTGGGTGCTGTCAGGCAGCTGGGAAGGCTGTGTTCTCTGGGAGGAGTGCTACATTTACTTTTGTTTCCCAGGCAACCAAGCCAGCCCCTTATCGGGTTCACTTCCATCACTGGAGCAGAAGGAAAGGTAATTGGGTTAATTATTAAAGCAGCACTAGTTAGTACCACCAGCACTAATTGTCCATTTATCTAGAGTTTATAAACAGTCATCCTAATTGATGTTGAGTTGGAATGTGCCATTCACTTCTTTTGCCTGGCTACTGGGTACCAGAGGGGTAGAGAGCAGAGAGAGAAAGAGTTCAGCCAAGGAAATAAAGGGTCCAACACCAGAATCATTGTTCATTTCTACTCATACTCACTTCAATAATAACATGAAGGCACTCGAATGAATTAACTATTACCCATCTTTCCCAGATTTGTGATTTCAAGTGAAGATTTGATAGTGAGGGATTAAGCAATTTGCTGTACTGGACAATTATGCTATCAGGTTGTCAAATCAGGCTATTTCCTAAAGGTCAATAAGCTCAAGGCTCCAGATGTCCACTAAGTAGCCAAACTAGACTAGAAGGCTTCCTGAAAGTATTCCCTAAGGAACCAAGTAAGTGGGGACCATCTAAGAGAGAGTAATAGGAGGAAAATGACAACTAAAAATGTTAACAAGGGAAAGATAAGTAAATTATTGTCAAAGGAGTAGCTCTCTTACCCACAGCAGTCAACAAACAGAAGGATGCCTGGGGCATAAAGTTACATAAAGCAATGTAACTGTTGGGTTTGTAATATGTATTTGTAATATATGTGACAACAGTAACACAAACGAGGGTGAAGGGAATGGACCCATAGTGGAGAATATTTATTTCTTACCAGAATCAAGACTATATAAATCTGAAGTAGATCCTAATAAAATATACTTCAAAATTCAATAAAGTGCTAGGCACAGTGGCACAAGCCTATAATCCCAGTTTTTTCAGGAGGCTGAGGCAGGAGGATTGCAAATTCAAGGCCAGTTTAGGCAATGTAATGAGGCTGTCTCAAACATAAAAAAATTTTAGCCTATAATCCCAGAGTCTTGGGAGACTGAGCCAGAAAGATCATAAGTTTGAGGTCACTCAAACAAGTGGCAACTAAGCCAGATCCAGTCATAAAACTAAAATTTTAAAAGGGCTGGGGATGTAGCTCAGATATAGAGTGCCCCTGGGTTCAATCCCTAGTACTGGGGGGAAAAAAAAAAAAAAAACTTTTACACGTCTGGAGATATAACTCAGTAATCAGGACTGGCTGACTGGCTTTAATCCTCCAGTATCTCCTCACCCCCCCACCCCCCAAAAAAATCAATTAAAACAGTATATTAGAGCATATCCATTTAACACAAAGTCAGTATAGGAAAAACTGAGGAATAAAAAAAGACATTAAAAATATGACAAACAAATGGAAGACTAAAATCTACAACAGCATTAATAACAACATTAAAGGTGAGATGACTAAGTAATCCAAAGGTTTATATTGCCTGGCAGAACAAAAAACAAGAGCTGAGTGTGGTAACACATTCCTATAATCCCAGCAACTTTAGAGGCTGAGGCAGGAGGATCGAAACTTCCAGGCCAGCCTAACCACTCAAAAAGACTGTGTCAAAATAAAAAATATAAAGGGGACTAAGGATATAGCTCAGTGGTAGAGACCACAGTGAAATTAAATAAGAAATCAAAAACAGAAGAAAACTGGTGAAATTCACAAATATGTAAATTCTGAACGACACATTGCTAAACAACTAAGGGGTCAAAGAAGAAATTATAATAGAAATTAGGATGACTGGGCAGATAGCCATCTGTAGCCTAAGACACTTGACCAGGCTCTAATGACCTGTGGGTAGGAGCAGGAAAATCCTGACACTTCCCATTGATTTTAATCAAAATAGTAAATTAAGTACATCAGGACCACATCTGCCAGGAACAGATGCTCATTAGGATGAAAGTCAAAAAAATTATGCAGGACAGATAACTAATATCCTAAATTACCCAGGTCGCTATCCCTCAGAAGATTTTTGTTCTTTCAGTAATTATCAGGAGGCTGTCAAATGTCAGGATTTCTCATTTCACTTTTATGAAGCCTCAAACATGCATAAAAATATTATAAGATTAAGAACCTTTTGGCAGATGCTCCCTACTTGAGTAAGTAAAACAGCACAAAAGATAGAATAAGAGGTTTTATGAGTCAGGCAGACATGGTTTAAGTTCCAAGTCTGAGACAGAGATGTAGCTCAGTGGTAGAGCACTTGCCTGGTACAAGGTCTTCTGTTTAATACAGGGCAGGGAAAGGAAGAGGGACAGCCTCTCATGGTATTAATGGGCAAGTGACATAACTTCTGTGAACCTGTTTTCTTCCCTGCAAAATGGAAACTCAACCACCTGCCTCACAGGGTTGATGCAATGATTAAAGAAGAACACTTAGGATAGTACCTGGTCCACTGCTGGTAGTCCTTGGCTTTATTTCCTTCACTTCAGTTGCTGTCACTATACAGAACTAGACTTTGCTTAAAAGTCAGCAGGGGGAGCTTCCTAGACTTCTACCTGTTTCCCCAAAAATCTACCTGGTAGAGTGGCAGTGTTAGATGTATTTACACCTCTTTAAGTATGGATTCAGAGTCTGAACCTGGGTTGATGGGTGGCTGGAGGACACCAGCAATCCACAGAACTGTGGGGAAGGCACCACAATAAGGGAGAAGGGATGGAGATTAACACACTATCAGAATTCCAGTGCAGTAGCTTCTGTTCTCTGTTATCATTCCCAGGGTCTTGAGGGAGAAAGCAGACTGAAAGGATCTTAATTTTCTACATATCCATTTTTGCTGATGTTTCTGAATAGCTTTGGTTAGGGTTCACAGGAGAATCATTGAAGCCACCAAAGTAATGGTCAGACCTCCTAAAACTGCAGGTGAATGTCTGCTTTGTCCCTCCAGATCTGCCAAATTTCCATGCTTCACCCCTGCAAAAAGTCACTCACCATAAAAAGGTTTCACTTATGTCTGGAGCCAAGAACTAAACAGCAAAATTAAGGTATGGCCTGCCACAGAGATTCAGAGCTACAAAGGGCAGGGATCATATCCATCTTATTTACCCTGCTAGCCCAGAACAGGGACTGGCACATAACTGCTGAAGAATAAATACCTGCTGAATATAATTGTTCTGGGACCATCACAATCTCATTCCAATCATACAAGAGAAAGTGCCTTTCCAGGAAAATTGGGAGTGCTTACTGCTAAAAGGCCAATTTCTCTTTCACTTTGAAAGCCATTATTACAATAGCTCAAATACATGATCACAAGTAAGTTTAATAAAAGGCAAAACATCTGTATTCAGGGGGACAAGAAGGCTTGGGGAAAGGGCTGTTACAGTATAAAATTTTCTTCAGTAAGCACCACTCGGTTGTAAAAAGTCATGTCCTGGTACCACATAAAATGGAGAAATTGAATAAGAAAAACCCTGAAGATCAGATAAGTTCCCTGGAAGTTCGTTCTTGGTTTTAGATAAATGTCCTGGAAAAGGAATTCTATTTTGATGTTTTGTTCTTTAAAACAGCTGTGGTTGGGCAGACCAGGAAAGTGGCTTAGACTACATGCCCTGAAGTCTACTGCTGGGCCCATTTATGGCTCCTCTACTTCCTACCAGCATCACTGTGGGCAAGTTAAAAGTTTCCTCCACTGGAGGAAATGGCACTCTTTTCATAGAAATGAAATAATGTGAGCTGGATGTGGTGGCACACTCCTGTAATCTCAGTTACTTGGAGGTTAAGGCAGGAGGATAGCAAGTTCAAGGATAGCAAGTTCTAGGCCAGCTGGGACAACACAGTGAGAGCCTCCATCACAAAAAATAATAATATTAATTTTTAAAATAAAACTGAATAAAAGAAATACGTGTAAAGCACTTAAAATACTACTGAGTACAAAGCCAAGTGCTAGGTCCAAATATTTACAAATGATGGCAGCTTTAAAGGAAAGACCAATACTCTTAAGATGAATCTTGAGAAAATAAGAGAAATCGGTTTAATTGTGAATAAAAACCATCTGTTAATTTAACTCAAGAATGATTTCATTTTTTGTGGCATTTAGCATCATTTGATAGAGAACTTTTCTCAGTAAATTCCACATCTGTAAACAACTGCTGCTAGAACACAGCCCATATTTCTAAAGAAATCCATAAGTGCAATTAGGCCACTTGGGGTCAGACCACTGGTCATAAAGCAGGGAATAGGAAATAGAGATAAGAGCTACTGGAGGAGGAAAAAAACAATATACAGCTGTTCCCAAAAAGCTAAATGCCAAGAAAACAGAGATTTGCCAGCAGTAGAGGAGCAGGAGGTGCTGTTGGGGGTGGTGGAGGCAGATGTCTGAAACAAAGAAGGGTGGAGAAGATCTCTGTAGTATTACTGTCTGGCAGCAAGTGATTATCTGCCAGCGAGGAGCTTCCACATGTCTTCAGCCAAGCCACAGAGCAGTGCCAGGCAAGGAGAGGAACAAGGCCACAGAGTCTATTTAACAACTAGGGCCAGAGCCCTCCTCAGACAAGACTGTCAGGAGATTGCAGTATAGTCTGCTCCCCTATTGAGCCAGGGCCTGTGAAGTACTGATGTACAGCAGAGAAGCCCCCTAAGGTTTCTGGGATTTCTTGGCCTTGAGGTTGGGTCAAGGATACTACTTCAGGGAGTCCAGATTCCGACAGCTGCCTGCCAGCTGTCACAGCAGCTTGGTAAAATCCCCCCACAAAAAAAGCCTGCGACATTTTCCCAGCCTGACAGTGCCACTATCTCTCTTGCCTTTAAACTACCACATGGCCTAGGTTTCCATACCAGAATGTCATTTCAAAATTTCTAATAAGATGCTTATTAAAGATATTCCTAAATGGGGCTTGATTTTTATTCCTTTTTGCCTCTGCAGACATAAATTTATAAGCTGGCAGTGGAAATAGGAGTAGGGGTAGAGTGTGATGGGAAAACAACCTTTGTCACACATACAAAAAATAGAATTCTATATGCTGATGCTCTCACCATATCTGAGAGCTTGGTCACATCATACCTCAGAGCTGAAAATATTGGTCACTAAGCAATTCAGTCATCATAAAACTGCCTCATTGCTGGGGCTGTAGCTCAGTGGTATAGCGCTTGCCTTACACTGTGAGGCACTGGGTTCAATCCTCAGCACCACAAAATAAATAAATAAAGATGTTGTGTCCACATACAACTAAAAATATACATGAAAAATATCTTTAAAAAACAAAAATAAAAACAAACAAACAAACAAAAAAAACTGCCTCATCAGGGCTTACCCAGCCCATTTTCTATTCTGTGGAGAGTTCTGAGTCAGCTTCATGGGTCTGTTCCCCTCCTCCTTCCTCAGAAGATTCCACAGTGCCCGGAAACTCCATGTGCTGGCAATAGCAAAGGGTTGGAGAGGTGTACATTAAGCTCCTAATTAAATCACAGGGTCTGGATCATGAGGATCTCACCAACCAAAACATGAACAAAATATCTTCATCATTCAATTAAAAACATGGCTAGGATTTAATTGTTGGATTAAAAAATAAGTGGTTTAAACAATTTCTTTCTTTCCTTTTTTCTTTCTTCTTCTTTTAATAACAAAAATGTCTGAAGGAGGTAGGAATAGGCAAGAGAAATGGTTTTCCTCAACCCTGATTCTTGCCTGAAAGTAAGAAACTGGGTATAGAACCCACAACAGTTTTTAAGTCATATGACAAGATACCATCATACCAACACAGGCAGGAGAAGCTTCATCTGGCTCCCTGCCCCTTCACAATTTCAAAATCCAAACATACATTTCCTTACCTGCCAGGACCCTATTAACAGAAGAGTGAGTAGCCAAACCAGGCTGTCCACGTTCATGAAAAATCCCAGCATAAGGCAGGTACTCAGGCAACAAAAAACGTCTATAAGAAGAAATCATGTGTGAAAAACCAATTAAAGACTAGAATGAAACAAAGGCAATACTATCTACACTCAAAAATCTAGGCTAAGGGACATACCGATCCAAAGGATTCCACAGAAGCCCAGAAATGTGCAAAAATTCTAAGGATCATTAGGTGTGGTGATGCATGCCTTAATCCTAGGAACTCAAAGGCTTAACAGGAGGACCACACATTCGAGGTCAGCCTGGGCAACTCAGTGAGATATTGTCTCAAAAAATTTTTTTTATATGGGATGGGGATGTTGCTCAGTAGTAGAATGCTTGCCTGGCAGGGGTAAGACCCTGAACTCAATTCCCAGTACTACAAAAACACAACAAAACAAAAGTCCCAGGATCTGGCCTTGGACAAATTACATTTCTTTCCCGCCCCTCTAAAGTAAAGCCCCCCCACCCAAGGATTCAATCTTTGAACAAAACATTCCCAATGCCTCTTCTTCTTCTTCTTCTGTGGAACTGGAGAATGAACCCAGGGAGGTTCTACCACTGAACTGCATCAACAGTCCTTTTTACTTTTTATTTCAAGACAGGATCTCACTAAGTTTCCCAGGCTGGACTTAAACTAGGGGTCTTCTTGTCTCAGGCTGCTAAGTTGTTGAGATTACAAGGCGTGTACCACTGTGCCCAACTTCAATGCCATTTTTCTATCTATTTTCACTGTAGCTAATAATCTACCAAGTCTTCAGGTGACAGGGCTAGAGTATATAGACTCACTAGGAAATAATTAAAGATAGGGATAATACAAAGACCCAAAGTAGGTTTAAAACTAAATCCTAACTCTCATAAAGGCTCCCTCTATTCCCAACAACCTAACTCTTACCTTGGGACAAAGCGTCCAAGCGAAGGTGCAGACATTCGGGCATTGCGAGGAGCTCGGTGCCTGGATCTATCACCATTGTCCCTGGAGAAAAGAAAAAGACTACACATAAGAAAGTCACTAAGACAGAATTACCCACCAGCCCAAAAGACAAGAATCCCCCAAACTAAATTCCTGTTCTTAGAGACAAGCTCACAGAAGTCAGTGATCTGGTGGCTCATTAATTTGGGTGGTACATTATTATACCACATTTCTGGACTACCTCAGTAAAATCTCTATGGGAATTTACCAACAGTTCAGGAAGAAGAGAATTTTTCATGAGTTAATGTGGTCTCTGAACACTGCAGCATTTGAAATTAAAGTCAAGTTTAAGTCTTAGGATCTGGAAAATATATATATATATATATATATATATATATATATATATATATATATAAACTTATTTTTCTGAATTGAAAGACACAAAGAAAAAACTGGCTTTGGGGATCCTGAAGGAAGAAAAATTCCTCCTACCAGTATCATTTGGCAAATGGTCATCTTCAAATGAATATATTTGGATCCCTGTGTAGAAAGATCAGTGACAAGTGAAAGGAAAAAAATAGCACAATAATAAAACCAGTTAGTTTTTGAAAGACTGAAAAATATGATAATAATAGACACTATCAGAAAATGCAATCCTAAGCCACATCATTTGAGTAAAAACAATCTGTTTTCTTTATGGACTATTAAAACAATAGTAATAACCACCATTTATTGTCTACTAAGTTCCTACACTGTGGTTATTAACACATTATTCCACTTAATCTTTCTAGCTATCCCATGAGGTATTATTAGTTCTGTTTTACAGATAAGAAAACTAAGAACCAGACAGATGAATACCCAAATTCACACAGCTACTAAGAGGGTGAGGCAAGATTCAAGGAAGATCTGAATCTTTCTGCTACATTTCACTGCTTCCTACAAGAAAAGAGAGGAAAGGAACTTCACGTGGCTTAGTTTCCAATGCATCAAAGGAACAATAAGCCAAAGGGCACTGGTTGGACAGAGCAGTTAATTAGCTGCTTAAACAACTCTACAAAATAACTGACCCCCTGAAAGCTTGATCTGGGACATTTTTTAAATTCTCCCTTTGGATTATCTTCAAATCAATGAGATAATCTTCAAATTGGCCCTGGAACCAAAGTGAAGGCAACACTCTTTTAAGTGGACCACTGGGAGATGTACAAACCAGAAACAAATGCCAAGGAAGGTTTTTTCATCTTGATAGAACTGGCTGCTGAGCATTAAGAGGAATCAATACTAAGTATATTGAAAGCTGAACCATTAAAAGTATTTGGTTTTTATTTTCCCCAAAGAGAAAGCACACTACTGTTTTTGTTGTCATATTCCTTTGACTTGAAACTTTGTAAACAAAAGGAGAGATAAGACTACATAGAAAGTAAAAAGGAAGTATAAAAAATGAGATCAGAAGTCTCTGACCAACAGAATGCAATTTTTGCAGAGCCCCCAAATTATACACAATATCAAACACATAAGATCACTCCCAAATTAAACATACTATTGTTTTTCAAAGATATGCAGAATCCAGTTATGATCAGTTAAAACACCAATTCATTTAAAAGTACAACTGAATTCATGATGGCTTTATATTATTGTATATTTAAAAGTTACCAATGGGCACAACCAATTATCATGAGAGGAATTAGGAAAGCTTTTGAAGTTAAAAAGTGTCCTAAGAAAAGCAAATCAAAACTACACTAAGATTTCATACCAGTCAGAATGGCAGTCATTAAGAACACAAACAATAACAAAAGCTGGAGAGGATGTGGAGAAAAAGGAGCACTTTTACACTGTTGGTTGGGATTATAACAATCCCTGTGTGTACAATCGCTATGGAAATCACTATGGAGGTTTCTTAAAAGACTATGCATGGGACCACCATGTGACCCAGCTATACCACTATAGCTATAAAGACACATGCATACCCATGTTTATAGCTGCACAATTCACAAGAGCAAACTATGAAACCAGCCTAGGTGTCCATGAATGGATACAGAAAATGTGGTATATATTTAGAAAACAATGAAGTTTTATTCAGCCTAAAGAAAAATGAAATTATGTCATTTATAGGAAAATGGATGAAACTAGAGACCATTATATTAACCAAAATAAGCCAAACTCAGGTCAAACATCATTATGTTTTGTCTCACATGTGGAAGCTAGAGAGGAAAAAGAAAGATTGGAGCAGGTGGAAGCTCATGAAAATCAAAGGGAGATTCTCTATGGAGAAAAGAGACCGGGGGAGTGAGAGGGGTGGGGGAAGAAGTACAGAGTAGTGATATTGACCAAATTATATTGTTATCTTGTGCACACGTATGCATATGTAACAACAAATCCCATCATTATGTACAGCTATAATGCATCAATTAAAAATGTAGAGGAAAAAAGGGTTCTAAGGAGGAAAAAAGGCAGAGGCCCCTAAGCCTCAAGAAGATAAAAACCAAACTAAAAAGAAGCTTCATGGAGCAAATCCAATTACTCTACAGCTCTGGGAGAGAGCTGGCCTTCACAGAATCACATTATGGAGCTGGCAATTTGCTCCTGCAAGTATAAGTTCCACCTCCTTCTGGGCAACAAAGAACACTCTATCTGGTATTAGTAGGCATGAAGGGCAAACAAGGAAGGAGACACCAGTGCTCTGGACAGGACTGATGAGCTGCCAACATCCAAAGATGACAAAGCTTGGAGAAAGGACCCAGGGAGACAACTTAGAACAATGGACGAACATGAGAGTTGGCAAAAAATGTGAACACCTATGACATGCATCACAAATCCCTTTTTGTTGTTATTAAAACCTAAAACAATCAACTTCTTTCTGATTCATTTTCTTCCTCCATTTATTTGTGTGTGGGGGGGTGGCAGGGGAGGTGCAGTACTAGAGATTGAACCAGTTGAGCTCTACCACTGAGCTACATCCCCAGCCTTTTTAAATTTTTATTTTGAGACAAGGTCCAAGTAACCCAGGCAGGCCTGGAACTTGTGATCCTCCTGCCTCAGCTTACAAGTCCCTGGGATTACAGGGGTACACTACTATGCCTGGCTTCTTTGTTCATCTTTGTTCATTTTTTTTTTTTTTTTAAAGACAGGGAATTAAAATAATAGTTTATATTAAATGTATTTTACCACAATAAAAAATTGGAAGGGAAAGGGGACTAAAATATGACTAGAGGTAATGACTTTAAAGTGTTCATAATTACTAGAAGATATAAAACAAAAATAAGAAAGATCAGCTGGTTCTGGTTCAGACACAACCAAATTCTCAGATGCAAAGAACCATGAAAGAACAACAAAACATAATAGAGGCTGGAGGTGTCATTCAGTGGTTGAGCACTTGCTCAGCATGTGTGAAGCCCTGGGTTCCATCCTCAGCACTGCAAGAAACCTTAAAAAATAATTAAAAAAAAAATTTTTTTAAGGCGCAAAAATACCAAGTGGCAGTGCCTGCGCTGGAACACAGCTTGACATCTCGGCTGAGGATAGAAAAGTAAGAGTTAAGTGGCAACTCAGTAATGTAGAGAAGTCTTCAAATTAAAATGTTAAGACTGTAGCAAAGAAGGAGAAATGACAGGACAGGAACCAGACTTATTAGGAAGACAGGAAATGCTGTAAACACACAAATGAGATGCTGCCTCGGGGAGAAGGAAACAGCCCAAACAGCTCCCTCACTCCCTGCCCAGAAAAACCTTACAAACGACGGGGTGAGGTGGCAAAGGTCAGAATGCTCAACCAAAGGGCAAGGCAGAAAACAAGAAGTAAAAAGTACGGTTTGAGTATCAGGACACTAAAATCCCAGGCCAAAGGCACAGCTCCCAATAACCTAGAATTGAAAAGATAACTAAAGACTTTCAGATTCTGTCTACAAGACAAGGAGGAATCACAGATAAGAAGCTGAGATTAGGAAACAGATTTCAAAAAACAGGAGATGTGAGAAGAGAGCTAAAGAAAGGGGAGAAGGACAATGGTTAAGAATTTCAAGAAAAGACCAAATGAACTAAAAGTTCTTAAAACAATGATGTAGTCAGAAAACTTAAAAGAGTCTGCCGTGCATGTCAGTGGTCAACATAAAGCAAGGATCCACAAACAGAATGATACAAATTAAGTCAGGTAGAGATTGAATGTGAATGGACCAGAACGTGTTTGCCAGATGAGTAATGGGGGAAAGATGGACCCAGAGAGTGGAGGGTGCTAAATACTGGGCTTCAACAATACAGCCAATACCCTTTTTGTGGGAAAGTGGGGGGGTTTTAAAAAGTGAAGAACAGATTGTGCAAAGTTCGTCCAACACAAGAGGAGTACTTTCAGGGAAACACCAGAGAAATCCTCATCAATTTTAACAGCCAGAAACTGCCTTAAAGTCAGCAGGATAGAAGCTAGCTGGGTTATTAATGGCTTTCCCAGTTGTTGAACTCTGTGCATCTCTGATTAACTCTCAGAGGGGTATTTGGGAAAGAGAGGGGGAAAAAACTAAAATCTTTTTGTAAATGATTTTACAAGGAAAAAACGCACTTCAAACAATCAAGTTTCCAAGACAAGTGTTGAATAAAAGACGAGGCATCTTCAGATCAAGGGAGAAACACAACAGCACCTCTTTCCTAAATGACCAGGATTAATTGCCTCAGAGAGAGGCTGTTAATTTAAAGGAATGAAAAATACACCTACAGACTGCTGTCTGAGTCCTGACCAGACAGTCAAGTTGTCATTGCTCCTCAGTGACAAACGACTCTGACTTGAGCTTTTATAAATGAATCTCTTGTGTCAAGAAGCTCAAAAGGCCATTCTCTTCTTGACAGCACAAAGTTGATGTTGCTGAAAATTAGACCATTTTAAAAACCCTTGTTTTCCCTCTGCTACTCTGTGTCTACCCAATCTCCAGGTAGTATTCCTGCACCTGGTGGGCACAATGATCTTGGTCAAGTCCCTTCCTTATTTGGTGCTATTAGAAACTGAGGCCCCAGTCTCTGTCCAAGGATGGTACACTTAAGCAAGAGCTTCGATTTCTGGGGAAAAAGGCATAGTCCCAGTGGAAATTATTCAACCGACCTGGAACTGCAGAGCCTTCATTTTCCTCCAAGGAATAGTAATATAAGAGATAATTATCACTTACAAATTCCTCTCCTCCCTTATTCTTTCTACCTTTTAATTTCATCGCCTACGTTATGCAAATCCATATTCATATTATGCATTTTCTGATAAAAAACATATAAATCTAATGGTTATGTATTCTTCCCCACACTTCCTGGCTGTTTAATTCTTCCCTTCTGTATTTTCCCATTTTAAGCCCAGGCACAACCCAGACATATTCCACTTTCTTTTACTTCTCTTTTTCTACATTCCCCCAAACAAATATTTATATATATTTTATTTGTCCAAAAGAGTACTAATTCTAAAGCTGTTAAGCAATATTATATATTTCTAATCAATAGGTCAAAATCCATGATAAAGAACTATAATAACATTCAAGTTTGGTACTGGGGATTGAACCCAGGAGCTCTTTGCCACTGAGCTACATCCTTAGTCCTTTTTATTTCTTATTTTGAGGTTAGCCTTAACTTGTGATTCTCCTGCCTCAGCCTTCCAATCCTTGCCAGGATTATAGGCATGCACCACTGCACTGGCCTGGGTACATATTGTATAAACATTGAGGCTTGAAAAGTACCTGTTAGTCTACTTCCTAACCCTTAGAATATCTCACTTTCCTGAGTCTTTTCACTTTTATCCATCTTTTCTGAGTATAAGGGAAAATCTCCTATAGTAGTTAATACCAACAAAGATCCAAGAACATTAGGACAAGAAACTTCAGATGACATTTCATCTCATTTAACAGATCAGACAAGAGGCCTATGTGGAAAAAAGACCTGTTCAAAATCCAATGAGAAGATACAGGCTCAGCCAAGACTTGTACCCAAACAATATGGCTAATAGGCATTGACAAGAGAGCCTACATCCAATCACTGCTGCTCTGGGAGTCACCTGTGAATTTACAAACTTAGTTCAAAACTGGCTCCAATAAGAATATGGAAGGACTTGGGTAGAATTTCATTTGGAGAAGTGGGAAGTGAGATGTGAGATGTGAGATGACTGAACTCAGAACATCCACAAACAGGCCCCACTCTAAGAAAACACAAGGATTCTAGGACCTAATACCTAAAATTCAACCATCAAATGCCCTATGCCAGTTGTTCTCTCTCTGGCTCTCCTGCATTACAACACCTGCCTCAGCCAGTCATCTAAACCAGTGCTATCAGAGTCGGTGCCTAAAGTACAATGGCTGCTCCTCCAGCCCCAGTGCAGTAAACAGAAAGACCAAACGTCCCAGCCAGGCATTTCATGCCCTCTTATCTGTCTCCTACTACCAATACTCACAGTTCTAGTCACAGATCTATTTAGGGTTCCTGAATAAACCCTATAAACCTTCAGTCTCTGGGCTCATGCTTGAGTTCCTCCATTTATCTAGAAACTCCATGCTTACAACCATTCTCCTCACCTCTCCATCTTGCAAAGTCCTATAGTCTTTACACTCTAGTTCAAATCCACGAAGTCTGCTCACATTTCTTCAAATTCTCTCTTCTTCATGCAAAGGTATCCAGTACTTCAGTGGTAACTTATTACAGTCTACCTTTTCAGATATTTCTGGTCATGTTATTACACAGATTAAACACTTCAACAACTCCCTCTATCCTACAAGATAAAGTTCACCTTCTTTGCAAGTCGCATCAGACATGTTAACATCTGTGTCATGTCAACTCAGAAACTGCCTCTGTGAAGATCTTAGCCTTTAGCCATACCTACTAAGAAGATTCCCAAAACATTCCATTCTGTTACACATTTCTATAAGTAGGCATCTACTTGCCCTTCCCCTCAGTGTAGCTACAAAAAGGGCTTATTTTAAGATTTACGCCTTTCCTTTTATAAGCCTACGTGACAAAAATAATCAACCACTACAAAACCCAAGTAAGTGAAATTTTAAAAAATCTCTGGCAAATAGGAAAACACTTTTCTTTTAATCTCATCTCACATTAAGAATTAATTCTGTGTACAGCCACAAGACTGGGATCCTAATTAGAATAAGATGTACTCCATGTTTGTATAAATATATCAAAATACACTCTACTGTCATAACTAAAAAGAATTTAAAAAGAAAATAGAATTAATTCTAAAGCTGGGTATAGTACATAACCTATAATCCCAGCTACTTGGGAGGCTGAGGCAGGAGGATCACAGGCCAGTCTAGCGACTCAGCAAGACCCTATCTTAAAATAAAAAATGAAAAAAACTGGGAATGAAGCTCACATGTGCGAAGTCCTAGGTTGCATCCCAATACTGTTACAAACAATATTTTAAAGTATTAAAATCACCACTCAACAAATGTAGATAACTGGCAGATCCCTGGCTGAATGAGCAGGTTCCAGTCTACAGAGAGAATAAAAATTTTACAGTGTTGAGTTTCTTAAACTTCTAATTTCAGAGTCCATAGTTTATAGGTCAAAGGCAGAGACAAAGGCAACTCCATTTCAAAATGAAGTAAATGACATCTCCCTCAGAAGACTGCAGATGCCAAAAGTTACCCTTCCATTTCTTGGCTATAAGTCATGTATTTATTAGAGGCTAGTCACTGAATCCTACAGAAGTCCTGGAAATCCCAGGCTCAGAACAGAGGGTATGAACAAGTACTACAAAGGACATGTGGCTTCAATCTGCTAAATTTCTAACCAGGAGAACATGAAGTAAATATATGAATCTCACAAAGCCATCAGGATTATCACCTGATAATAAGAGGAGTGTTATCTGGTTTCTAACATATTTTCTTTGCCATGGCTAAACTAAATTTCCATTATACCAAAAAGGAAGATGAAAAATATTAATAAATTAAAGGCAAGAAACTTCCCCTATGCCACACAGAATCAGATGTCAAAGCTGAGTTTTCAGAACTCTCCTCAGTGACATCAAGCACCAAGAAGACCTGTTAATGACTTACTTACAAGAACATGTCTAGCAAGGTCACCAAAGAAGGAGAAGCTCAGCTAGGAAATGTGGCACAAACCTGTAGTGCCAACTATCAGCAGGCTAAGGTGGGTGGATCACTTGAATCGTGAGTTTCAGACAAGATCAGGCACATTCAGGGTGGTGTGATTGTAGGCAAGTCCATGAGTTTCAGAACAGCCTTAGCAACAGTGCAAAAACAAATCCCATCTCAAAACAAAAAGAATGAGAAAGAAGTCCTGATGTAGGAGGCTCCTCTGTACATGTGTATTACTGCTAGAACATACCATGCAAAAGAAGAAACCGGAACTCATTTCTGGCACCCAGAAAGAAGGCACACTCAACACTACACATCTTTGTGTATTTGATGGTCATATGGATTTCTGTGTAAAGCAGACCCATATGGAATCAGATAATTTTTAAAAATTTGATTTTGGTTTTAGATGAACATAATACCTTTATTTTATTTATTTATTTTTATGTAGTGCTAATGATCAAATCCAATGCCTCACACATGCTAGGCAAGCATTCTACCACTAAGCCACAACCACAGCCCAAAATCAGATAAATTTAAAAAGGGAAGAAAATAAATCAACCTAAAGAGACTTAATCTTAGGGTTGAAAGACTAGAATTCTCACTGAGATGTTTTTCTCAGGCAAAAGCCCAAAGTAAAGTCCAGTGTCACAACTGGGAATGAAGGGTTTGTTCTCTTCTGTGCTAGCAACAATTTTTAAGAAGCTGAATATAATTATCCAGTGCCTGGTATGTATGGTGAAGATAATTGTGGTTGATCTAATCTGAAGCATCTCTAGTGCTGGCTATCATTAGCAAGGACTTTGCTCAGGGTATCCTTTGCCTTAGAAGGCAAGGCAGCTCCGGAAAGAAGCAGGAAGGGCAAGGATATGAGCTCGGGATGATTCTGGGACTATAATTAGATTCAGAATTACAGATAAAAAAGAAAGGTACAATGCTAGCTGGAACAATAGTCATAAAGGCACACATACCACCTCTTTTGCAGGCCTTATCAACTATTAGAAACACAGCATTTAATCTGGTCTTTATAAGAGCTACCTGTCCTCTTTCCAAAGGATAATGAAAATTAAAACGGAAGTTTTCCTTATGCTTATACGCCATCGACATTCTACTAGGTGGTCTGAACTCACAAACAGGCAGACAATAATGTCACATGCAGTCAAACCTTTACTCTACTTGTGAATATCTTTATGTAAAGACAACTGCTGAGGGCTTTAGGAGAAACTTGCCACAGCAGGTTTCTGGATGCCCTGTTCGTGCATTTTGATAAACACAAGGATTCTGCCATCTCAATCTTCACCACAGACAGAGATAAATGTCAGGAGCGGATGCCTGCCTGGGAAGATGGTCATTAATCCAGACCATAAGAAAACAGAAATTTTAACATGAGGTTGACCAATCTCCAAGGCTATTCTCCCTAGAGAATAAATCTTAATGGTTTTATTTCCACAGCAAGCTTATGAAAGAGCTCAAATATGATTGCATATAATTTTTAAAGGATTTTAGATCTGCAGGACAATAAAAGTGCAGGACACTAAATATGCTTGTTTCTGTTCTCTTTCATCTGAAACGTATCTGATTTGGTCAAGTTTCAGTATCCTCATTTAGGAAAATACAACAGTAAATAACTACATCATTTGGTCATTGTGAGGATTAAACAAGGCGCGGCGAGTGGTTGTGTGGTGGTGGTGGTGGTGGGTGTGTGTGGGTGTGTGGGTGTGTGGGTGTGTGTGTGTGTGTGGGTGTGTGTGTGTGGTGTTTTTTATTTATTTTATATTATGTTATTTTTAGTGGTAGTGGGTGATGTAACCCAGGGATGCATGCTCATCCCATCTTATTTTTTATTTGAAATAAGATCTCACTAAGTTGCCAAGAACTTGCCTTGAATTTGAGATCCCTCTGCCTCTGCCTCCTGAGTGATTATAAGCACATGCCACTTTGCCCAGCTAAGCAAGGTTTTCAGATCTGTATCTTTATCTAGATATAGATGTATAATTATTTTAAATGGATACTTTAGTATATATGCTACAAATATGTTATCAATTTGTAAACATATAAAACATAATATTATAGCTGATACTTTTCATTCAGTATATAATGGGAGGGAACAAAAGATAGGATCTGAGTAATGGCCCCTTGGTTTTCAGAAGACTCACTGAACTTTGATGGGAAGAGCTCAAGAATGCCAAAACAATCTATGACTTTGCAAATGAAAGAGGAGTCGAGAGGTCAATATAAGGCCACTTGATTAGAAGCACGAAATGCTGTGAAGGTGAGGAAACCCAACAAAAGAATAGTGTCTCTTAATAGTGTCACAAGTGTTAGGAGGATTCTCAGCTGTATGTACCTTACCTGCTTCTTGTACCTGAAAGAACTATAAATTGTGACTGTATAATCCTCTAATTTCCCTTATAGTTATCAAAGTTAAGGAAGATAAATAGGGTAGAAAAATTAAAATAGGCTAGTATATGCACTAATTTTTCACTCCCTCCCTCCTCAGCACTAGAAATTAAGAGAAGAGAAGCAACCACAAGCAGTAGTCAGTTTACAGTAGGGAAGGAGGGTAGGGAAGGAGATGGAAAAAGAATGGACAGACAGTACAACAGTATCAACCAGCCAGCAACATCCTTCACTAAAAGATCTGGACTACTAATGTTGAGGTGACTAATCCACAGCTGCTATTAAAAACAAAATTAAAGTGTGCATCAGCCCCAGAAGAAAAGCAAACAGTCAGGGGAGGGGCTTTCAGAGGGGCATTAGAGAAATTAGCCCACTACTACTAACTAGAGAATAATACAAGACCTCTAGGGAAAAAATAATGGTGAGCCAGTGCATGAAAGGTGAAGGGAATGTGAAATCAGGTCGTGCTGAAGCCAGCGGGGAGGTGAGAGCACAGGTGGGCTGGGGGAGCTCAGGAAGGAGGCAGTCTGACACAGGAAAATCGAGGGGGAAGGAAAGGGAGAGCGAGGAGGTGGTAGCAGAAGAAAGGGAAGGTAAGATGAGAACAGAACATTTTAAACTAACCCAGAACTCCATTGTGAAGGACAAGTCACGAGGCAGGATACAGCTCACAGGCATGAGCCCCCATTTCACCACTGCTAAGAGGTAACATAGCTTTCCAAGCATGCATGGAAAGAGGGCTAGGCAGTCCACAGCACTAACTCCCAAGGCACCACAGGATTATTGGCAGAAAGACATCAAGGATTTTCCACAGTACTAAGTGCCAGGAGCCTCAGCATAAATGGTTTTGGGGTTTTTTTGTTTGTTTTTGCCTTGGTTTAGTTTCCACTGTTGTTTGCTGTGTTGAGGATCAAACGCAGGGACTCAAACATGCTAAGCAGGCATTCTACCTCTGAGTTATACCCCATCCCCTTGGCACGTATGTGTAAACTGTTTTTCTGAATGGACCCTGGTGCTAAAAAATCATAACATCTACTGGAGAACGTGTGTTATTACAGGTGTCCGCCTGGCTAAGGGAATGGAGGAGTTCATTTCCCTTTACTGCTGGCAAATGCATCCAAACTTGCCCCTAAGTGGACAGAGGGAGAAGCATTTCACTGTTCTTGCAATAGGAAAATACACATATTGCCTGGCAAGCAGCAGCCATCCTCTCGCAACCTGGCCTGAGGTCCAATGGGCTGTCTCTTCCCATAGGCTCCAGTGAATCAGCAAACTGCCAGAGGTGGCAGTACTCTGGGCATCTGAGCCTTCTGTCCTTCACCCTATCCTGTTTCTCATAAATAATAACTTAGGGGCTCGAAGCAAAAATATTCACCATTGTCACTCAGACAGTGGCCAAACTGGAAGCGCTCACAGCTTGGGAGGAGGGGAAAGAAATCAAGCTGAGTATGTACTTACTCAAAGTCCTCAAATTCCAAGTCGGTTCCCTCTACTGATGGACCCTGGTTGTCTGAGGAAGAAGAGGTGGAAGAACGGAGACGGTTCTGTTGATAGCGCATGGAGCGCTGGCGAATACTGTCTCTCCGTGAGAGATACTGGATCATCCTCTGGGCGTAGTATGCAGCAGGAGATAATCTGAGTGAGACAGAGATGGACAAACACAAACTAGCACTAATGTGGGGAATACTGTGAAAGACAGTAAATTCACCTCTCCCATGGTATCTCCCTGCTGAGACAGACTCTGGATACATGAAAAATAAAGAACATTTAACTCACCAGGAGGTTTGTACTGCAGAATATGTTTATCAGACTATCACCAGTGTTTCTGTTCTGAGATAAGGCAAATAGGCAGTTTAATCAATCATATTCTGATCAAAGCTGCCCATTCCCAAGAGGATTAATAATGGGCCTTTCTTTTTTAATTTCTCAAGGGACCTGTCTTCTCAGGGTGCCCTTAAACAGATTCACAGCTTTTCCTTGATCACCATCTATATGCAAAGAGTAAGAAATGAAAGGTACCTTAACAATCATCTTCTCTTTCATCTTATAGATGAGAAAATAGGACAGGAGATGGTAACCCTTCGATGCTTAAAAAAGGCATCCACAGGCATCACTTCACTAGGACTTCGTTTTTCTCCAACAAAAACACAGCGCTCCAGATTGAACTAGCTCCTTAAAACTATCCCTGTAAACCTCTTATCCTTATACATTAATCATAGGTATTTGTAACATGGAAAAAATATTCAAGACAGGGGCTGGGAGTAAGATATACTTGGGAAAACAGAAGATCTAACAAAGTTTTCTATTCTTACAAATCAGGCTACTGTAGCACATCTCTCCTACCAGGGCTATTCCAATAAATAATCAGTCTAGACTTAAGATTCTTCAATCCAAGGCTTTAAATAATATCTTGATACTCCCTGACAACTTCTAGTGTACCACCAGATTCCCCACATTCCATTTCCTCCTTTCTGAAGATCTTCCTACATCTTTTACAACACTATTATATAATTTGAGGCTATGAACTAAGAATGAGGAACAATAACAAAAATGTTTTATATGATAATATTAAGTGGATTGCTAAGCAATTTCAAGACTTAAAACCTGAGATACACTATGACTCAATAATGCCACTAGGAATTTTATCCTACAGAAAACATAAGAATACACACAAGGATTTACAACATTGTCGTCCTTACTAAAAACCCGGGAAATAACTCGAATGCCCTGCAATAAACTAAATAAACTGTATCCACACAAAACACTATGGAGCTATAAATAAGAATGTCATACCTATATGCTCACAAGGAAAGGTCTCTAAAATTTTAAGTAGGCAGGAGGATTGAAGAATGATATGTATATACTAATATGCATACAAAAATATATATTTACCCAATTAGGGGAAAAAAAAGAGACAGTAATCCTCATGAGGATTCTTGGGGACTTTTATATTTCATATACTTATACAATGTTTAAGTATAAAAAGGAAAACAGTGTTTTCCATTTTTTCTTTCTTTAAATGGGAATCTGATAGAAAATAGAAAGTTGTTTCCAAATGATACAAAAAATCCTTGTTACCAGGTACAGTTGCTTGTATCTATAATCCCAGCTACTCAGGAAGCCAAGGCAGGAGCACTGCAAATTAGAGGCCAGCCTAGGCAACTTAGAGTGAGACCCCATCTCAAAAACAAAACAAAACAGGCTGGGCATGGTGATGTACACCTGTAATCCCAGTGGTTCAGGAGGTTCAGATAAGAGAATTCCAAGTTCAAAGCCAGTCTCAGCAACTTAGTAAGGTCCTAAACAACTCAGTGATATCCTGTCTATAAATAAAATACAAAAAAGGGCTAGGGATGTGGCTCAGTGGTTAAGCTCCCCTGGGTTCAATCCCAGGTATCAAAAAAAAAAAAAAAAAAAAAAGTATTTGCAAACATCTTGCAGCCTGACTTTCCAGTACTTGGAGACATTGTCCTTAATAAGTCTACCAACCCAGGCTGAAGGCGATTCTGCAGTCAGCTGTTCTAGAAACTAAAGCTGTCTCTGAAATGCCTGCCATCAGAGGTGGTGTCCTTCTGGTCAACCATCAAATGGAATTCCCTAGGAGGTGGCTCACAGTCTTTGGAATTGAAAAATCTGCAATACTCAATAACATGCTGCACTTAGCAACACTGAATATAATTTATGTTTGAATAATAAGCAGGCATGAGATGTATAAATGCTTTGGTGAAGATAATCAGAGCATGAGAATTATTTCCTAAAAACCTCAATTGATGAATTTTCATCATCCATTTGGGTCCCTGCTCCCATCCATTTTACAAGGATGAATTACAGAATACAAAAATTTCAAGAGTTGTTCTTATATGTACCAAATATACAGATACATTCTAACAGAAATCAAGCACTGGTTAAATTTTCAAGTAAATCAAACTAGAAAAGAATGTAACAGGAGAAAAGTTTCAAGGAGAAAGATTCATTTTATAGAACTAATCCTGAAAAGTGACCATAATATACTCATTTCCTCAGTTTATAGCATACATTGAATAATGGTAAGATTATAATATTATTGGTGATGGTGGTAAAAAGAATGTTGATAGTGACGATAATAAAGATTGCTCTATTATATGGGGACATAATCATTCAGCACTAGGTAACCCCAATTGTTTAATTCCAGTATAGAACAGAAGTTCCCTAAAACTATGATGGTATATATCAATGGTAGGAAAAGAAAGGAAAGGAAAGGAAAAGGAAAGGAAGAAAACTGCTTCCTGACATCCTAGCCTTGTTCTTTTATGTATACAAAGGGAAGCTGAGTTTTGTGCTAAGGAGATATCGTACAAAAGTTTTAACCTATACACAGAATATAGGGTGTAGCCTAAGAAGAAAAAGAAATTAAACAACAGGTAATGACAAGCATCCTCCTGCGGAAGAGCTGGAAAACCATTAAACAACCTTAAAGTGTTCCAAGTGAAATTTTAAATGTTTAAATAAATTCTCAAGTTTTCTTCAAGGAAGAAATAATTTTCCCTCCAAAAACTCTCTTTTGTATTCAAAGAGAAAATGTCAAAATACAACACCACAAAGTATGACACTGTTGGTAATAAAGAAATCAAAGTAGGAATAAATAACAGATTACATGAAAGGAGGACAAATAACAGTCTTTAAGAACCACAGTTAAACTCTGCCAGGCTAAAATTTCCGGGAATAAGACTTCCACTGCTGCACTGCTGTTCTAGAAGAAATTGTTGTATAGCAAGAAGTTTTCTATCTCCGTTTCAAAGTTTTTGATTCACAAAAAAAATCTTCCTTCCTTTTTCAAGAGCTTATAACTATAACTTGCAAACATACGTAGAGGCTAACATAAACTTTCTGGCTTCAGTCACCTTCTAAGTTATTTTTTGTTGTTTTCTAGTACTGGGGATTGAACCCAGAGATGCTCTCCTAGTGAGCTACATCCCTGACCCTTTTGCAATTTATAAATTTTGGGAAATACTCTTGCTAAGTTGCTGAGGCTGGCCTAAACTTGTGACCCTTTTCCCTCAACCTTCCGAAGAGCTGGGATTAAAAGAGTGCACTACCATGCCCAGCTTTGCCTACCTATTTAAGAATCATCAATTCCTATGTTCCCTGATTAACATGTAATGTATTAACATTTACAATTTCTCAGGTGTGGAAACAAAAATAAAAAGATAACAGAGAATCCTTTTCACTAGTATCTTAGAATGTACAGTTGTCATGACATAACTGTACCAATGACAAAATCATTCAGTATGCCTGAAATCAACTTGGTCTAAAGGTGCTTTCAGGTGGACTTGAAAGCCTTAGTTTTGAAGAAAACTAATTTAGTTTTATTTGACCTAAATTGCTAATTTGTCAACCCCACCATTATAAACTACACTTTTCTTTTAGCAAAGCCTCACAATGTATTCTGCTCCAATAATGTGCAGGTTGCCAATTTTAATGATTAAAAATCAGTACATCCTGCTGTGAGCACTTTAATAAAATGGCAACTTGTTTCGTTCAGTTATCTCTTCCTTTATCTCTTCTTCATTTATCTCTTCCTTTAAGTAGTCTCCAAATATTCAGTAACTAAAGGAACTTGGCTTCTGTTCCTTGATATTATAATTATAGCAAATAGGGTCTTTGTTTAATTTGCAGTATTTTTCCTATTAATAATAATAATAAACTCCTCTTCCTCTTTTGGTTGTCCATCTGACGGGCAATAGCCTTATGGGCCAGCAAGAAAGAATATCCTCTGATGGCCTATGGCCTTGACAGGTCTCTTTTCTAGTGCCCCAATGACAGAATTGAGTCACAAAGGACAAGAAACTCAGTCTCCAGAGGTGCTGTTCACTTACCTGCAACACTTCCCAATCACCTGAACCACCTGTCTCAAAAACTGTAACTGAAGAATAAAAGAGCACCAGGACCAGAGAGGCACAGGATGGGGCTTCCAACAGCTCGGCAACCCCAAGGGCCGCCCCTCCCCCCACCTAGTGCCATTTCTCACTTTGGCCTTACCTCGCTGGGTCTGGGTAAATTGGGTGCTCTCTGGATCCTGCTCCATCATAACGGGATAATGAAATGAGGGAAGACTCCAGCAGCCTCCTAGCAGAGATTAAAAAAATGGCAATAATCCCTGTCAATTACCAACTCAGAGGTCATTCATTAGGGAAAATGGGGGAGAGATAAATAACATCCCCCATTGCCGTCTGCTAATATCTGTTTTCTGAGAGCATACACTTCCAACAAGCTAAGTATGTAGAGACACAAATTAAAGAAGAGCTACAGAGTTCCTACACTGGATGCAGCCACTGTATTATGCTGAATACTGCTCTTCAGCGGGTAATGAACAAGTGCCTCAGAAACAGGATCTTGTTTCTATTCGCAGTACTGCCAATAGACAAACAGAAGGCTGGGATCAACACAGGAGGAAAAAATTAGGTGCACTCAGAGATTACTATGTAGTGCCAACATTTTTCTTGGTGTTCAGTTCCTTCATGACATTATAATCCACCAGCCCCTTATCTTCTACTCATTCTGCTCTGCCCATACTCTTTTTGAGACAAAGAGTACTCTTAGGGCTCTCTTAACTGACAAAAACCTTATATGATCTAGCCCAACCAAAAGTACAACTGATCATACGTGATACACACTTTAGTAATAAAGAGCACTTACTGAGTACCAGGCAATGTGCTAAGAACTTCACATGTATTTAGTTAAACCTTACCACAATCTAGGGACGGGTATTACTACATACATGAGAACACTGGGCCTAAGTATGTGGGCCCAAGGCACACAGCTATTAACAGGTAGTGTCAGGAATCCAGGGAAGGTCTGTATTTCAATCCAAAATGCTGTGCTGTAATGCAGAACCTTCCAGGGTCCACCTGGGAAACAAGTGCCTACTATATGCATTTCTCATGAGTAATGGACACTGGCAAACAGGAAGGTATGTATCCCATCACTCAACACCAGCAAGTGTTACCAAGCTACAATGTGGGCTCAGTATTGATGGCTCTTCCTATTCTTTAAGGGAAGCCAAAAATTTGGACTTTTATATGAAATCTTCTGTTTGTTAAATTTTTAGCTAGAACGTATTTTCTTCCTCCTCATATAAGAGCCAGTTAATTTGGCCCAGGGGCTCCTTGGTCTACCATAGCTACCACATTACTTCTTAATTCATATGTATCTTAGTACCCAGTAAAGCTCCTGCCACCGAACACATTCTAAAGGAAGTGGTCTCAGGGCTGGGGATATAGCTCAGTTGGTAGAGTGCTTGCCTCACAAGTACAAGGCCCTGGGTTCAAACTCCAGCACCGCAAAAAAAAAAAAAAAAAAAAAAAGAAAGTGGTCTCAGAGTTGAGCTCACCTATAAGCCCAATGACTCAGGAGGCTGAGGCAGGAGGATCACAATGTTGAGGGATGGGGAATACAACTCAGTAGTACAGCACCCCTGGGTTCGATCTCAGTACCACAACAAAAAAGAAGAAGACAAGAAACAGAAAGTGGTCCCAGAAATAAATGCATATTGTTCCTCTCCAGCCGCATTTTGCCTGAGACTCCCAGAGTCTCCAGTTCCCTGCCAGATTCTTCTTTAGAGCAGATCTGCAGAATAAGGACAGCAGCTACCAATCTTTTCCAATTGATTTAATTCAATTCAGTGTTATTAAAACCAGCTGGCTTTGGGTTAGTCATGTGCAGTCACTTTATTCCAGCAACTGGCCTACTGCAACCTTTCCTATAACAGACTGGGGAAGAGATAAAGCCAAGACCCCACCAACCTGGCTGACAACCTCTCCAGTCCCTGACAACCACCTGTTAAGTGATGTTTTCTATCTAGACAAGGACTATATATATGCCCACAATTGAAAGTCACTGAATGGAGAAAACACAATATAACCAGTGAGAAGAAGAGGAAAGCAATAAAATACATCTCTCTGGTTGAACACCCAACTCTTCAGTGATATCACAGTGTTCACAGCAGCAGAAATGATGTGCTTCATCAATTCCAAAACACTCTTTTTTTCCCCTTGCATTCTAAGTTGTCAGAATTTTTTTCCAATCAGGACACACAAAAATTGGCATGTCTTTAGAGTTTATACATATATATATTCTTTAAGTTGTCAATGGACCTTTATTTTATTTATTTATATGGGGTGCTGAGAATCGAACCCAGTGCCTCATGCATGCTACTAGGCAAGCAATCCCAGTTACATGTCTTTGAATTTTTAAAATACAAAAATGTTCGTGTGTAGTAAGGGAAGTGAGAGCTGCATAGATTGGAGAAGAAGAAAAGCAAAATTCTGAGACCATTCAGAGCATATAAGTCCTCTTTCCAAAAACTTTTAACTGATACATAAAACATAAAATAGTAGATATTAGTAGGGTACTACGTAATGCTTCAATACATGGATATAGTATATAATGTTTAAGTCAGATTAAACATCTATTTCCTCAAGTATTTTTCATTCTTCATGGTGAAAACTGTCAAAATCCTTTCTTCTAGTTTTTGAAACATATAAAACATTATTATTACCTATAGTTACTCAACTGTGCAATAGCACATCAGAACTTCCTGCTCCTATCTTAACTGTAACTTAGTAGCTATGGATCAAAATATGTCACCTTATAATAATACTATTTTATTAACTAAAACTAGTTCTTTAGGATCAAAGAATGGGTCAAAGAATGGAAGTAAAGTCTGGGAGCAGCTGGCTGCCCCAGAAAACCTAAACAATTGTTCCATTCTTAAGTGCTTTGGAGTTAGTTCTGAGTTCGTCCCAGCCCTGTTGTATCACCCTCCAAACAGCTGCCTAGTAAAGCAGAGGAGCTCTGGTGAAGAGAATCCTCCAGTGTGACCAATATATATTCAGTGCTTATGCCTGGAAAATTAACCTGGTAAGTTATGAGGCAAATATTGCCCCCTACTGTGTCAAGGCAACAACAGTACTGAGAGAGATGAGATAACTTATCAGGGATACTATAAAGGAGATTCCTAAACTGGAAGAGATTGGATTAAATAATTTTAATGATACTATTTGAGAATCCTGCAGTCTACTTCCTACCCTAACTTCCTATCTTAATTAGAAAGACTTCTTTAAATCAGAGTAGAATCAAAATGTTAAGGTTTGTCCCTGGGGAGTCTGTGATGAGGTTCTCTTTGAACAATCATCGCCTGTGCCTACTTACTACAGAATCTCTTGGCACCAATTGCTTCCCAGACAATATAGAAGTACCAGGAAAACACACACACACACACACACACACACACACACACACACACGGCATTTTGGCTGCTAATACACAAAATCCAAAGAGCAAAGCAGAATGAATAGTACTTCCACACATATACAAATCAGTGATAAACATAAACTCTCCACAAGTACTATCTGGAGTAAAAATAGACTTCTCCAGTTTGGAATAAAGAAAGAAATAGAGCTACTAGATAGGCAAACATCACCACCATCACTCCTAGAAATCTTAAAGATCTTTCTCTCCTACAGTTAGCTCTTTCAAAGAGCTATCAACGGGAAATGCCACAAGAAAATGGAATGGGATAGCAGCTGTGCACCTTCTCCTCTGGCCCCCACAAATTTGACTTAACTTAATTATCTATATTGCAATTTGATAATGCAAAATCAGGAAGGAGTGAGGGAGGGTTCAGTTAGGGTTGTTCAGGCTTGAAGCAGTTATTTCATTCTGACCTACAATCTCAGTTTAGAACTATTTTAAAGAATTACCTGAATTAGGGCATGATGATACATGACTATCACCCCAGCAACTCAGGAGGCTGAGGCAGGAAGATCATAAGTTTGAGGTCTGCTTTAGTAATTTAGGGAGACACTGTCCCATAAAAAATAAAAAGGGCTAGGGATGGAGTTCAGTGGTAAAATGTCCCTGAGTTCAAGCCCCAATACCCCCCACCCCCCCCACACACAAAACGTCACTGAAGCCTTTTAGAACAAAACAAAAACCCTTTAAAACTCCTTTCTTTTCTCCCTCAGGGCGCCTGGTTCACCAGTGGGTTGTTTTGGGTTTATTTTTGGGGGGTAGGGGTTGGTACAAGGATGATTGAAGTCTTTGCAACTTTTCTACTAGTCTGAAATTATGTCAAAATAAGAAAATAAAAACATTCAATGTAAAAAAAATCTGAAAGTAAAATACTGAAGTTAAAGAGGTAGTCATTTTCACAGTAATTATTCACTTCTAAAAAAGATTACTTCACATCATGTACACCCAAAAGTATGAGAAGTTATACTCCATTTATGTATGATATGTCAAAATGCATCTACTGTCATGTACAACTAGTCAGAATAAATAAATATAAAATTAAATAAATAAAAGATTCCTTCACACAGCAACCTACCCTAATGTTCTTTTTAAATTTTTTTTTAGTCGTCAATGGACAACCACTTGGTGCTGAGAACCGATTTCAGTGCCTCACACATGCTAGGCAAGCGCTCTACCATTGAGCCACAACTCAAGCCCCATACCCTAATGCTCTTAATCTAGTTTGGTAAACTATAACCCTGTGTGAGATAGCTTTTTTGTAAAAAAATTTGTCTGAACACAGTCACATCCATTCATTTATGTATTATCCTTGGCTGCTTTGGACCTTGAAAAGCAAAGTTAAAAGACAAAGCCTAGGAATCATCAGGTCTGTCTGGGCCACGGAGGGCAGGAAACCCCTAGGGACACTTGTGCAGCTTTGGGTGGCTGGGTCAGCATACGTGATGAATCTCGTGAGTCTCACGCAAGGGCGGGGACAGGGTGAACTGCGTAGTGAACACAGCAGAACAACTTCATGGGTCGTGTCCGGCCTCCCCTTTAGAGGCACTCTGCCTCCAGCATGGTCTCCTCATTTAGTAGAGGCTTTGAGTCCTAGGATCTTAAAGCACCACGAGGAGGCCCTTTGGGCTTTGCTGACTGCTAGTCACCCTCTGGGAGCGAGCCTGCCTCCTCGTTTCTTGTCCCTCCTTTGGCACCACAGAACCAACGGCATGGCTGGCCAGCTTCTGCCTGGGTCTGACGGTGCGCTGCTGGATACACACCCCAAGAAAGCGGGGTCCCTCGATCCACGCACGAACCCCCAGCCTCCAGGAGATGCTCTCCATGCCGCGAATGGTTTGGGAGAACTCAAAACCAGTTTAGCTGTGGAGACAAGCGTTTTCTGTCACTTGGAAAAACAAGGTGGAAGAGAAAAGAACGGAACAGGAAAACATGGAAGGGTGTTGGTGCAGCAGGAGTAGGTGGCGCTGTGAGAGGCTTTGCTCTGAGTACAGAATCCGCACCTCCCTCAGGTGGGGAAGTCACGGTGCTCACCAGCACCCGTCCCTCCCGACTATCCCAGCCTACTGCACCACCCGGCCTGTGGCCGAGATCTGTCCACGGAGCGTGTCCTGCAGAACCTACGCACACCCAGAACCGCCACCTAAACCTTCCACGCCATCTCCTCTACTCTTTTTATTTCTATTTTTATTTATCGTTTTGCAGCGCCAGGGACGGGGACCCAGGGCCTTGCACGTGCCGGGCAAGTCCCCCGCTGAGCCGCTCCCCCAGCCCGTCTCCTCTCCTTGTTCTTTTCACAGGCTGGGTGACAGCAGGGCAGCCTGGAAGCCACAAGATCTCAAGAGTGGCAGGAGGAAGCAGCCGGTGGCTGAGCCATCCTTGGGAGGAGTGCCACTTCCGAGTCACCTGACCGGGGACGTCAGCTTGGACTTTGTGTGAATGAAAAAAATAAAAGTCCCTTGTGTTGAGCCGGATCGTTCTACCTACTTGTGCCCGTGGGGGGTGTGTACCCCTGTGCATTGGGGTGTGTACTTGTGGTTTACGTCATAACGTGTATTATTTACTGTATATTTTAGTCAGAAACATTTGAAAGTCACTGTTCAAGACACGGTCCCAGATCAACTTGGGTTGGATCACGTGGGGTGCTCTTTATAAGTACAGGTTTCTGGATCCCGCTGAGCTCTACCGAGTCAGGACTGAGCCTGGGAATGTTTAACAAACTCTGCAGATGAACCTTATGAACATTAAAGTTGAAAAACCAAAAAAAAAAAAAAAAAAAAAAAAAAAAAAAAAAGACAAAAGCCTAAAATACCACCTAACCCTTTACAGAAAATGTATGCCCACTCCTGCTGTAAAATATATGCTCATGTAAAATGCCTTGAAAGACAAGGTATAATTACTAAGAAACAGAACAACAATAACAACAAAACTAGAAATCAAATTTCATGCATTAGTGAATGCCATCAAAAATGATTACTGGGCTAGGAGTATAGCTAAGTGGTAGAATGCTCACCTAGCATGAGAGAGGCCACGGTTTTAAACCCTAGTATAAGAAAGAGAAAGAGAGTAAGAAGCGAGAGAAAGGGGGGGGGGGGCGGGGAGGGAGGGAGGAAGGAAGGAAAGAAGGAAGGAAGGAAGGAAGGAAATTAAGCCCTGCTGAAGCCCTCAAGAGGCACACAATTCAAGTTGTAGAAGTTCTAACACTGTAAATGAACATGACTATTTGTTCCTTTCAATTAATATTTTAAATATTTCTAAGAGGTTTACCTATATTAACTCTATCTTTTGATGACTATTCATGACTAGGAAGACAATAAAGAGTGGAAGAAAACTATTGAACAGAAAAAGTGATCAGGGTAGATGAGATGGACCATCTTTTAAAATAAAACTTTTCATTTCAGATTTGAGGGGACATCAGTTTGAGAAGCAGAAATTCTGGGTACTAGTCTAGACAGAATAAACAAGTCACTACAACTCCTCCCTGCTAAATAATTATATCCCGAAGTCATTCTTTTAAATGGTTGTCAGATCACAGAGGAAATCAATATCCTAAAGCAAACAAACATGTTCAGACCTTATCTAGCCACTGGAAACAATCAATCCCCAGAACTGTGGCCTCTTCAGTTAGGGAAAGCCTGCTACCAAAAGCTAACATGCCACTGTTGGCCCATATCTAAGGAATTATTTCCTTGCTTGGTTTCAAAATCAGGGTGGCATCTGCTATTTCAATTCAGCAGAGTCAAACCCAAACCAACAGCTCCCTTCTACCTAGGAAATAAAATGCCTGGCACCCAAAACTTTGCAGCAGAACTTCTCATTCATTTTAGATATACTATATGCTCTAAGCCCAGTGGTTTTCTTTCTCTGTATGTTCTCGGTTTTGTTGTGTTTTGCATTACTAGGGAATTAACCCAGGGGAGTTCTACCACTGAGCTACAAACCTATACCTTTTAAATTTTATTTTTATACATGGTTTCACTAAATTGCCCAAGGCTGGTTTTGAACTTACAATTCTCCTGCCTCAGCTTCCCAAGTTTCTGGAATTACTGATGTGTACCACTGCACCCAGCAGAACTGAGGAATTAATACACAAACACACATTCAATTAGCCATCAGAATGATGACATTACATATCATGTAACCTCACTGCACATCTGTGGAAGAATGAAAGTGAAAAACACAAAGAACATGTCAGCATTATTATAAAAGTAGCTTTTGACTTTGGGGTTTCCAGACCACACTGAAAATTATTGTCCTAGCTATACTATACAAACCCTCACTATCCTGACCCTGTATTTATCTTGACCATTTCTTCTTCCTGGAAAGTTCTTCTCTCTCATCACTGCCTGTAAAAATCTTTCAAAGTTCAAATGACTTACTCCTCCAGCCAGAAATTCACCTTCCTCCTTGATACCCCAAAGCATTTTGTACCTTTCTTAAGAGGCCTTCTCCCAAATCTCCTTGTTTTGCAGTCACTTAGAATTATATTCTCTGCCACTGAACTACAAGCTACATGAATGAAATCAAGTACTGGGTCCAAGACATCTTTTCATCTCCACCAAAACTCACATCCTAACTAACATGTAACAGAGACCAATAAATATCTAAGTGAATCAAACAGCAGCTCTACCTAGACCAGGAAAGAGAAACAAGACAATTTATCTGTGTTTTTTTCCCCTCAGTGACCTGGTGAGTCTCAAGACAAGGTTGCCAGGTATCCAAAAACTTACACCAAAATTCCTAAAGAAACAAAGTTTGCAGAAATTGCTTACATCACTCTTCATCATTCTCATCACTTAAGGCCACTCAGGTTAAAGTGCTGACATAGTTGTCCTGATAAATGCAATGCTGCCTGGTCCCTGAGAGGCTCATTAAATTATAGAGTCCAAGGCTGGCTATTTGCCTAAGAAACTACCACCAATGCTCCTAGACTGTATGTTGCCAAAAGGGACCTCATAGGAGAAAGAGGGCAATGAATGGGGAAATGAAGGGGCAGAAGGTCAAAGAAACTCAGTTGCACTATTGCTTTCATTTCTGAATCTTGCTCTGCACGCCCTAGATCTGTGCCTTAGGCGCATGCCCAAGCTGGGAGATGACAAGCCCTTATTCTTTGTAAAAAAAAAAAAAATAATTGTGTGTTCTGAAACGACACCTCTATTATGATTTCTGAATTGACATCTCTGCTTTAAAGCAGAGGCTTCCAAGCCTCCCCATTTCACACACTAGCAATTATCATTTAAGTTATCCAATGATAGGCACTCATCTGATAACTGCAGGGCCCCCTAGTTCTAGGGGTGCACTTAAAGCACGTGGTACAGTTGCCAGCAGAGCATGGCAGGCAATTCCTGCTCCTGCTGTGGGGTGGACCAAGGCAAGGCGGCACTGCTAAAAGATTAACCTCAGGGGAAAAAAAAAAAGACACACTACAGAAAGGGCTCATATGCCTATAGTGTAGCTCAGCCTGATTTTACTATCATCAAGCATAAACAATTCACAATGCCTTCCACCAGAAAAGCTCAAAAATGTCTATACCAAACATTCATGTATTCTACAATGCCTCTGGGCAGTGAACAATAATAGATGGTAAAAGATCGGAGCGCAACATAATCACATAGACACCAAAAGGGAAGAGGCTGGCAACAAAATTTATATGTGATGTGCAATCATGTATCTAGCTATTTAAAAGCTTGCTTGAAAAGTCAGCCATGCTCCTCTGGGACAAATGACCCTCTGCTTTTGGTGAGTAGTTATTTTTAATACATTCGTAAAATGACTGGCATTATGCTTAGCTCTTACACACCCTCAACACATTACAATATGGTTATGAAACTTTATTTACAATAAAAAAATGTCACTTTTGTCTACAGGTAACTCAAAGGCCCAAAATGATCTACAAGGATAGCTGTATTCAAATCCATTTTAGCTGGCAGGCTTGGGAAGTCTACTCATAGATCAGACTTATTTTCAAATCAAGAATTTAGATCAGAGGCTGTCCACCAGAGGATAAGTAAGAGCAGATCAATGAATAAAAAGTTCCACAGCTAGCTCTGATACTCACACACACACATGTTCCATAACAGCTTGTATACATAGGTTCAAACCTTAATTAAGAGGCAGTACATCCTAATTGGATGGTTTACAAAAAAAAAAAAAAAATCAAGAAGAGACTTACAGAATTCCATAACCATGACTTCTCAGTTAACTTTTTTTTTTTTTTTTTTCCGGTACTGGGAATGGAACTCAGGGACACTCAACCACTGAGCCACATTCCCGGTCCTTTTTTGGTATTTTATTTAGAAACAGGGTCTCACTGAGTTGCTTGGGCCTCACTAAGTTGTTGAGGCTGTATTTGAACTCACAATCCTCCTGCCTCAGCCTCCCAAGCCACTGGGATTACAGGCATATACAACTATGCCCAGCATCAGTTAACTTTATTCAAAATAACAAATAAATCCTAAAAAGTCTAACTCTGGGTCTACTAATTCTACAAAAATATATTGGTAGGACCCTTTGCTACTTTAATACAAACAAACCAGTATAATCCTCTAAGATGATTTTTCACATTCCTGACCTAAAGTGTTAAAACTCGTGACTAAAGGCCATTCATTAAAAAGTGACAAGCCCTTGACCTGGCATATTAGCATATTACAAACAGTACTCTATAATAGGATATAATATATATACACACACATTTTTTTTTTTTGAGGGGGAGATCTGGGGATTAACTCCAGGGAAACTCTATCACTGAGCTATACCTCCAGCCCTATTTATTTATTTAATTGAGACACTGTCTTGCCCAGTTTGGCCTCAAACTTGAGATCCTCCTGCCTCAGCCTATTGAATAGCAGGAATTACAGGCATGCACCACTGTGACAGGTTTAGAAAGTAAAAAATTAGGGCCAGCATCAAGAACGCAGTGAGTGTGAGTAAATTAAGCCTTACTAGAGAATATGGAAAAAGGAAAGTACAATGAGTTAATTGGGGCACTCATTAACCAGAAGCAAAGAGGCAGCTTTCCTGGTTCAAATCTATTCATATATTGAGGTTTTGGGATTCTAAAGAAATAGGAGGGCAAAGACTCCAGCTTGCCCTCAAACAATCTACTGTTAGCCCTTGAGCAACACAAAGTTCAAAGTACATTCATTTTTCTTATAACCAAGGTTCATTCTGAACTGCTTTTCTAAGTAACATTTGATTTGTACTGCTTTACCTCTAGGGATATACTACTTGCCCTTCTACCCTGATCCTGACTGGCAACCACCTGATTCCTTTTGGACTCAGCATTCGAGACTCCACTGGAATAATTTCTCCATCATTTCCCTCTGTCTAGACAACATGAGATTGTCATAAATGACACCTAAAGTACAATTAGTAGAGAAACTGCAATTTCCACCCTCCTCCCCCGTTCCCCAAAAGAATCGCACATTATCGTCCTCCAGCATGTCAATCAATACTACCCCATGAAGATTAACTCTGTGTACTCTGGAAGCCATTTAATTCCCAGCTTGCTAAAAATTATGCATTTCTCCCCTCTACTATAATTAGAAAACATGTAAATTGCCTTCTTTTACTAGCACTAATGGCTATAATCGCAGAGACCTGAATGCCTGCTGAATCGTTACCTGTGTAAAAAGGCCTTACAAATACCACTTTACCCAGCTGCATTTTATTTAGGGGAATCACAGACAAAAGGGGGGGAAAAAAGGCAAAAATAGGGGAGCGGCAATGAAAGGCATGACTCAAGACCATCAGAACCAGGCAGTACTATTATAAGAATAATGGTTTGAAGTTGCTGCCAGTTCCTTGCGAGATATAGTAAAACAACAGAAAGATCAAAAAGACAGCAGTAATCATTAAATGATTTATTAGTGATTTTCAATGGGAGGAGGGTTCCCCTAGGGGGTGTTTGGTAATTTCTGGAGAGGTTTTTCTTCTGAGGAGTGCGACTGCCATCTATTAAGTAAGGCACGACTACTACTAAATATCCTACAATGCATAGGACTGCCTCCCACAGTAAGAAATTATCTATACCCAAATGTCAAAAGTGCTGTGATTGAGAAACCTCCTGATATGTCTTAAGAGTCTGAGTCTATTCAATAGAAACTAAATAACTAAAATATGAAGTAATCTGGTGTTTATGAGTTTTAGAATTAGGCAGATTGTAGTTTAAATTCCAACCTGTATCACTTATTAGCTATATGACCTCAGGCAAGTTCACTATCCTCAGCTTCCTTCCACATTCCAGGGGAAATTCCTATGTCATAAAATTTTTATCATTAAGAGCTACTTGCAGTGGTATGTGCTTAAAATCCCAGTGACTGAGGAGGCTGAGGCAGGAGGACCACAAGTTCCAGGCTGGCCTTGGCAACTTAGTGAGACCCTGTCTCTAAATAAAAAATAAAAAGGGGATGGGGATGGTAGTTCAGTGGTAAAGCACACTTGGGTTCAATCCCCAGTCCCACCACACACACAAACACACACACACGAACGAACGAACTAACGAACGAACGAACGCATGCACGCACGCACGCACACAAATAAATAAATAAATAATTACAATTAGGTGAAGTACAGTAGTCATGGCATATATTATAATAAGTAGCCCATTGGGTTTTTTTCTTCTTCCTTGGATTACAACTTCCAAAATATATGGAGGGAATATGATGCACTATGGCCAATGAACTCACTATGCCTAAAAAGAAAGACATGCGTTGAAGGATGAATACTGTAAAGGCATAAATGTGGGAACCTGAGCTCTGAAAACCACATGAAACCCATCAAGTAAACCAAAAAGAGTAGTATGACTTCCATCCACCAGTCTGTATGTCAGTCCATTAAACCCTTGATTCAAACTACAAATACTAACTGCCTACTATTGGTTATCTATTAGCATAGGTTAGTATTCCTTACCCAAAATCAATCAATAAAAGTATTCCCTTATCCCAAAAATGTTCATGGGTGCTCAAAAAGTTCCAGAGTTGGGGGCCTTTTGGATTTGGGATTAGAGATGTGTGATCTGTATATAAATAGATATGGTTATGCTCACTGTGGCACTCATACTAAAATTGTAACAATACAGAGATTAGCATGGCCCCTGCAAAAGGATGACACGCAAATTCGTGTTCCATATTTTTAAGATGGAAAAGATCACCAAGATTCTGTCCAAGGAGAAAGAGAACAAAAAATAAAGTTCCTTTTGTGGGCATGTACATAGTGCCCTTGGTGATTATATAGATCAGTCATTGAAATAAAATAAGCCTTTATCTTTGCAAAGAAAAGAAAGAAAGAAAGAAAGAAAGAAAGAAAGAAAGAAAGAAAGAAAGAAAGAAAGAAAGAAAGAAAAGAAAAGAAAAGAAATATGTATGGTCCCTGTAGAAGTCCTTAAGATGGAACCCAACCTTCTTACATTCTCGCCCTTGTGTGGTCCCCTCCTACACTGAACCTAGATTGGTATGTGACTTGCTTTAATTAAGAGAATGTGGTAGCAATGCTAGTTTTGGGCCTACCTTTGTAAGATAATTGGCAGCTTCCATTTCCTTTCTCTTAAACTATCACTTCTGGGAGTCTTAAGTTGCTATGTAAAAAGTTTGGTTACTTTATAGAGGCCATGTAGAGAGAAAGCCCCTAAGACGACATGGAAGGAAGAGAGACCCAGTTGTCTCAAGTGAGCCTCCAGATGGCTCTAGAGAGAACCAAGGAAGACCAGGAGAACTTACCCTCTAAGTCAAGTCTTTCCAAAGAAGTATGAAATATAACAAAATTGTAGCTTTAAGTCACTAAATTTTGATCTGTGCCTTGTTATGCATCAATGTAGAAAAGAATTTATTTGTACAATTTTCAATCTAGTCACAATAGCAGCATTAGAATTAAGTCCATTAAGTTAGCTTACTGCCCTAAAGAAACCACATCTCAATTCAAAGAAACCAAAGAAAGGAAAGAAAGGATGGAGGGAAGGAGGAAAACAGATGGACATTGAAAACAGATTGTAACAATAAGACTCACTATAAATTTGCTCAATGTGTGTGTAAAGCATGAAGTCCTGATATTGGTCAGAACAACCAAATTAAAGTAAGAATGAAAGACTCACTGCTCTTTCCTACCTACCCCTGTAAGGTTTCCAATCTGAAGATATACTTTAGCCCTGGACAGCTACTTCTCTGTGTGTAGAAGATAGTTCTGGGATTTGGGAAATTAAGGTTTTTTGTTCTTCCTCACTTATCAAGAGACAGGACAAATCACTAAAACAAAGTTCAGGAACTCTGTGAGACCCTGTCTCTAAAAAATATAAAATAGGGTTGGGATGTGGCTTAGTGGTTGAGTGACCCTGAGTTCAATCCCCAATACCACCACCTGCTTCCCCCGAAAAAAAAGAAAAGAAAAGAAGTGCAGGAAGCTAGGTAAGGTGTTGTGTACATGTGGTACCAGCTACTTGGGATGTTAAAGCAAGAGGCCCCAGAGTTCAAGGTCAGCAGCCTGGACTACACAGAAAGACACTGATTGATTGATTAAGTGTGGTGCTGGGGGACTGAACCCAGTGCCCTGCACATGCTAGGAGGTAGGGGAAATAGGCAGGCAGAGCAGGAAAGAACAGTGAAGATCAATAAGGAGGACAGATGCCAAGAGGTATGCTCTGCTGTCTGAGATATGCTCCAGCATGTCAAAGAACATCATCTGTTTCCCAAAAGGGACAAAAGACTCCATACTAACAAAAAGATATTTATGCAATAGCCTGGCAAAGGCGACAATATAAAATCTCAAGGACAGGTTACAAGGGGTTAGTCACCTTCCCCTCATATGCCTTTAAAAGAAGGAATGCCAAGAGACCTGGCCAAACTCTTGCTCCTCCCATACTCTCCCCTTTGGGAAATTTCTTACACTTCTGAACTTTAACTTCCTCTTCAATAAATTTCTGTAACTAATTAGAACAAATTTAAAAAATAAGTAATAAATCAATAAACTTCTGCTCACTTGCTTGTCTCATTGTTTGGGGTGTTCATCCTTCAAATCCGTGAAACACAAACCCAATTCTGATTTCTACCATTAACAGTGGGGCAAGTTCTCCACCACTAAGCTACATCCCCAGCCATTTATAAAATTTCGAGACAGGTTCTCACTAAGTTGCCCAGGCTGGCCTCAAACTTGTGACCCCCACCTCAGATTCCTAAGAACCTGGGATTACAGACATGAGCCACTGCACCCAGCCTCCTTTGAAAAAAATAAAAAAAGGGGAGGCAGGAGAAATTAGGATAATATTCCATTCCCTTGTTATGAACTAAACTATCTTCTGTATTATGGAACTTTCCAAAATAGATCCATTTGGTGTCTGCTGCAAGTAACTAAGGAGAGTAACCAGTCTCAGTCCTATCACAACAGCCATGCCTTACGCTCCCTTCAAAAGGGAACCTCACTTTCTACTCAGTTTACCTCAATTTTAAATGGTGGGTATGTTAGTCAGCTTTTAGTTGCCATGACCAAAATACTTGATGAGAACAACTTAAGAGGAAAAAATTTATTTTGGGCTCACAGTTTCAGAAGTCTCAGTCTATGGTCAGCTGACTTCATTACTCTGGGCCCAAGGTTAGGCAGAACATCAGCAGAAGGGCATGGAGGAGGAAAGCTGCTCAATTCACGGCAGCCAGGAAATGAGAGAGAAGGAAAGGCCATGGACAAATACAGTGCAGGCCATGCCCCCAGGGACCTACTTCCCCCATCCATGCTCCAAATGCCTAGTTACCACCTAGTAGTCTATTCAAATTATTAACCCTCAAATGGATTAATCCACTAATGAAGTCACAGCTCTCATGATCTAATCATTTTACTGAACATTCCTATACAGATACACGAACTTTTGAGGAGATATAAACCATAATGGTGGGATTTTACATACTCCTGGAAGCCTTTACTTCACAAACTGACACTAGTGGACAGAAAAGAATGATGTAACACACACCTATAATCCCTACAACTCAGGAGGCTGAGGCAGGAAGATCACAAGTTTGAGGCCCACCTCAGTAACTCAGCAAGGCCCTGACTCAAAATAAAAACTAAAAATAGGTTGGGGGTACAGCTCAGTGGTAAAAGTGTCCTTGGGTTTAATCTCAAATACCACAGGATGTCATGACTACATGGTTAAGAAAGGACATTATCTTCAACAAACAGAGCTAGTAAAATTGGATATCCTCAAATAAAAAAAAAAGATGGACCTGAACCCTTATCTTACACCACGTAAAAAAAATTCACTTGAAAATAAATTTAAAACTAAACAGAACAACAGAAACCATAAAACTCCTGAAGAAAACAATGGAAAAATCCTTCGTGACACTGGAATGGGCAATGTTTTCTCAGATACAACATCAAAAGCATAAACAACAAGATAAAAAATGGACAAATGGGATAACATCAAGCTTTAAAACTTTAGCAAAGGAAATAATCAATAGACTAAAAAGGCAACCTACGGAATGGGTGAAAATATTTGCTAACCAAATATCACAAAAGGGTATATATTAAATAATTAAATCAAATATTAAATAATATATTAAAATATATGAAACACTCAATTACAAAAAACAACCGTTTTAACAATTAGAACACACTTCTCTAACAATGTCACACAGTCAATAAGCTTAAGAAAAGATATTCAATACCACTAATTATCAGAGAAATGTAAATTTTAAAAAACTATTAGCTAGGTGTGGTGGCGCACATCTGTAACCCCAGCGGCTTGGGAGGCTGAGGAAGGAGGATCACAAGTTCAAAGCCAAACTCACAACCTAGCAAGATTCTGCCTCAAAATAAAAGAATAAAAAAGGGTCAGGGATGTGGCTCTGTGATTAAGTACTCCTAGGTTCGATTTCTGGTACCAAAAAATAAAAAATAAAAACACAACTATTACCAGGTGCAGTGTAATCTCACCTACTGAGGGAGGATACAAATTCTAGGCCAGCCTGGAAAACTTAGTGAGACCCTGTTTCAAAATAAAAACAAGAAAATTTGGGGATATAGTTCAGTGGTAAAGTGCCCTCGGGCTCAATTCTCAGTGTGTGTGTGTGGGGGTAAGTTTCTAATGCAATCAAACTCACAGACACACAAGTAGAATGGTGGTTGCCAGGGGCTTAATAAGTTGTTCAATGGGTGTAGGGTTTCAATCATGCGTGCAAGGTGGAAAAACTTCTCAAGATCTATTGTACAACAATGTGCAAACAGTTAACAATACTGTCGTGCATACTTGAAAAATTGTTGAGGGCACATCTATGTTACATGTACCAAAAAAGGGGGTGTGTGTTACATCTCTAGCTAGAACAAAGAAAGAAAATGACAAAAGTCAACTTACCAAGGTGAAGTGATCTAAGAGGGCAGCAGGGAGAAACAAGCAAAAGAAGCTGGGATACCCACATGAACATATGCAGGAGAGGGGAAAAGTAGAAGAGGCAAAAGGATTCGCCTTATACCCTCTAACGCAGCAAAGGAATGGGGCACAAGGTCAACAAGCTGCAATTCTCTATAACAAGGTCCCACTATCTGCCTTTGATTACTTTATTATTATGATTTTCTACTTCTGTTCATAACTGGATTTTAATTTCCTGGCAGGTGACACCCAAGTCACATGCCCCTTTCACTGGAATGTGCCTGTCTGTCCAATGTGCTCTATTCTCAGGGACAAGAGGTTTTAAGTGCTTCATATTCCAAAAGAAGGTTGTTCTCATGCTGGGTAAGCAGACATAATGGAGATCTACCCTCTAAAATGAGCCTCATCCAACAAATTAGCTGAGAAACCCTTTTTCCCCCCTTTGGTAACAGAGGAGTTTCTTAATTATTGCTATTTTTAAAAAATCAGGCAGTTTCTCAGGTGAGAGGGCTGTCAGCATGTCAACCTACAGCAAGGAGGGGGAGCTTCTATGGTGAACTAAACAGGACAGGTGGGGTAGAAAGTGCCTCCCAGTGTGAAACTCCATGGAAAGGCGCTGGGGAAAGATTCCACACCTAACCAACATTTCACTTGAGCTAAAGCAATAGTCACATACAGAAAATCAGCTGAGTTGGAAACATGTCAGCCCTAGTATAAAGACATCAAGGAGGTCCATGCTTGGCTCAAGAGGCAACAACTACTCAACTCCTGCTGTTATGTGGAAATACAAATCACTGCTTCCTGATTAATGATATTTTTTCAATTGAACACAGAAAGCTGAACTTATTTTGGAAATTTTTAATTTTTTGAAACATTGAGGGCCAAACACACCTTGACAATATTCTGTATTCTCTGGGTAATTTACCAGACCTACTCATTAAAGCAGAATTTGCTCACACAAACATGTTGTCAAGAGTACTCTCAAGAAGGAGCACGTCAAGTGTGCTGGTACACACCTGTAATCCTAGCAACTCGGGAGGCTTGCGCAGGAGGATCACAAGTTCAAGACCAGCTTCAATTAAAAAAAAAAAAGGGCTGGTGATGTGGTTAAGTGCCTCAAGGTTCAATAGGAAGGAAGGAAGGAAGGAAGGAAGGGAGGGAGGGAGGGAGGGAGGGAGGGAGGGAGGGAGGTGGGTGGGTAGATGTACTGGACCTTCCCCACAACCCTACAAATATATAAGAAACCCAGGAGGTGGAGGGGAAGCTACTGTTCAGTTCTATTGGGTTGGAACTGATTACAATAAGCAAAATATATTATGCAAACAGAACCCCCTACACCTGGTGTTATTGTCTGAAACATTCTCCGTACCCTTTAGAGCACTACTCTGACAGACACAGTAAAGAAGGGAACCCAAAGTGAGAAAGATGAGTACATGGGAAATTGCTCTCAATGTATTTGCAGCAAATATATAGATTTCACCACGGTGCTCCAACCCACTGAGCTGACAGAAGCAATTACATCTTTTCATGTTTCAGTGTGTACACAAAGCACACCTCTCCAGAGAGGAATGAGGAGGGATAATTTAGTTCAGCCTAACAGGTGTTAATTTGACCCACATTGGGGGAAGGGCTGCCCATCAGGCATGCTGCCTGAGGACCTGGAGGATCATACCCTCCCAGCCAGGGCAGCTACCTCACTTGCACGCAATTCTCAAGATACACTTAAAGGGAGGCTGGAGAACCTTGCTTCAAGGCAGACAGTACAGGAAACAAATTCTTTATGCACTTATCTAGTTCAAAGTACAAAGAAAGAGAACAAGAACAAGTATAGGAGTCCCCTACTGACCTCTTCTGGGCCCACACTGTCATGAAGCCTTCTATTACTCCAGGACTTGATTCTTCCAAATCACTTTTATATAAAGCAGGGATTGACAAACTACAACTCATACACCAACTCAGGGTCACTGTCTCTTTTTGTACAACACAAAAGAATGGTTTTTACACTTTTAAATGACTGAAAAACATCAAAGATTTTTGACATGTGAAAATTATATAAAATCAAATTTGCTCCCATCCTCTAAGTTTTATTGGGACATAGCCATATTGGTCTATGGCTGCTTTAGAGCAAGTTGCAATAGAAACCATACTGCCTGCAAAGTCCACAAATATGTACTTGTAAATATTTATCCTTGTATATCCATAAAGCACCAATCCAAAAAAACTATATTGGGGATGGGGTTGTGGCTCAGTGGCAGAATACTTGCCTAGCATGTGTGAGGCACTGGATTTGATTCTCAGCACCACAAATAAATGAATAAAATAATGAAGGTCTATCAACATCTAAAAATAATTTTAAAAAAACTATACACAAACACAAGGAAGACTAGAATAGTAGAGGAAGGAGAATAGGGATGGGAGGTTGGGAGGGAAAGGGAAATACTAGAGACTGAAGTGAAACAAATTATATTCCATGCATGTATGATTATGTCAAAATGAATTCCAATATTATGTTTGAGTGTAATGGACTAATAAAAACATTTTTAAGCAACAATAGGTGTTGGAGAGGATGTGGGGGAAAATGTACACTCATACATTGCTGGTGGGGCTGCAAATTAGTGCAGCCACTCTGGAAAGCAGTGTGGAGATTCCTTAGAAAACTTGGAATGGACCCATCATTTGACCCAGCTATCCCACTCCCCGGCTTATACCCAAAGGACTTAAAATCAGCATACTACAGAGATACAGCCACAATAATGTTCACAGCTGCTCAATTCACAATACCAGACTGTAGAACCAACCTAGATGTCCTTCAATTGATGAATGGATAAAGAAACTGTGGTATATATATGCAATGGAATATTACTCAGCTATAAAGAATAATAAAATTATGGCATTTGCAGGCAAATGGATGAAATTGGAGAATATCATGCTAAGTGAGATAAGCCAATCTCAAAAATCCAAAAGATGAATGATCTCACTGATAAGCGGATGATGACACATAATGGGGGGTGGGAGAGGGACTGTATAGAGGGAAAAGAGTTGTGGGAGGGGTGGGAGGGAAGGAAAAAATAACAGAATGAATCAAACAACATTACCCTATGTAAATGTATGATTACACAAATGGTATGCTGTTACTCCATGTACAAACAGAAACAACATGTATCCCATTTGTTTACAATAAAAATAAATTTAAAAAAAACATTTTTAAAAGAATAAGTTAAGAATAAACTTAAAAATTAAGTTTAAAAAAATGTATCTTGTCCTGTAAATTTACAGAAAAAGTTTGCCAATCCCTGATGTAGAAGGTGGAGCAAAAATCAGGCCCAGAATTCAAAGAGGTTCAAAACAAAGTGAATGGGGACTGAAGACGTAGCTCAGTGATAGACACATGCTTAGTAAGGCCAACACACAGACACAGACACACAGACACACACACACACACACACACACACACAAAATGACCTAACTAGGCAAAGGTAAGAAAAATTAACAGCAATAGTACCTCTCCTCCACCCTATCCTCACCCCTATATTGCCAAAGAGAGAAATGGGTTGCCTAATCACTAAGGATGATAAACATACAAGTGTCACAGCCTTATGATGAGCAATGAGCCAACTGGATTCTTCCAATCATTTAACAAGACACACAAGACCAAGTAGTTCAAAACCCATGTATAAGTAAATGTCAAAGATGGAGGTGGGGGACTATGTTTTACTTATACAAGCATGTTGGAGAAGGAAAATACAGTAACACCTCCAAGTGGTAGATATTTAGAATTAATAAAACAAGTCTTTCTCAACCCTGAAAACCAAATGGTGAGAAAATTTGCTGAGAAATTTAAAACATATTTATGGGGGGGAAAAAAACCCCACAGGATTGGAAGTCCTAATCTCTGAAATTATGACATCTATGAAATTATATTCAGTAAAATAAAACAGGATATAGGAAATATTCTGTGCATCTTATTTAAGATAACAATAAATACTCTACAATTAATTTTCATTTACCATTAACCATCATATTCTTCAGCCCTAACAATTCCACTTCTAGAAATTCATCCTCTAGAAACACAAGTATGCAAAGATACTGTGGCATTGTGAGATAGAAAAAATTCCAAATTCTATCAGCAAGGCACTGCATAATTATGATGGATTCAATTGTTGAAATACTGTGCCATTGTAAAAAGGAATATTAAACATGAAAAAATGACCAAAATGTATACATCAAGGGAAGAAATTTTTTTATTTGCATTAAAAAAAAACTCTGGAGTTAACACACACAAATTGTTAACAGTAGTTATCTCTGAGCGGGGGCTCTGCAGAGGACATTTATTTACTATAATCACACATTTCTAAAATGTTTAAAATTTTACAAATAAATTTGCATTAGTTTTGTAAGAAGCAAAACCCAGGATTTTAATTTCTATTTTTTAATTCCTGTTCACTATAAATTTTTAAGTTTCTTCCTCCCTCACAGTTTTAGTAACACATTTCCGGACTTGAGGATTATAAGGGAGTGGAGAGGCACTGTTGTAGGTAATGTGCCTACTAAGAGAACTGATTGATTCATTCATTGAACATATTTAAGATTTTTCATCTTCATCCACATATTTAAGATTTTTCTTATTCTGACACACAGTGCACTCTTGCCACCTAGTTTTCACTAAAGACTGTTAAATTAATCTAAAAGTGTGTGAGGTTGGCATAACTTTAATTTACCCCACTTAGCAGAGCCTCGTCAGTCTATTCTTAACCAGCAGCCACAGTGATCCTTTTAAATAACAGAAGATCTTTAATATAAAATATTATGCCAATCTGATGACTTCTCAGATCACTCAGAAGAACAGGCAAAAGCCCCTAAATGGCATTAAAGACCCTACCTAATCAATCCAGTCCTTGTTGTGCTTAAGCTACACACCTGACTATGGCAAGCACCTCCGGGGTGTTGAATTTGCCCTTCTCTTTCTGGAATGCGCTTGCACTCCATATGGGCAGGGTTTGCTCCCACACTTCCATGAGGTCTCTGCTCCGATGTCACTTATCAAACCTCACCTAATTATCTTATTTCAAACTGCAAACTTTCACCCCAGCATACCCTATTATTTTTAGGACATTTTTCTTTTTCTACATATTGTTACCACCTAGCATACTAAATATTTCATGTATTTGTTTATTGTCATTCTCCCACTAAAATAAGAGATTAAGGCTAATATTTAAATAGTTCCTATTACACAGTACTAGATGCTTAATAAACATGTTAACTGAGTAAGTGAATAGATTAATCAGAGTATTCATTTTCCAAGCCCAAGTCTTAGGGTTATATTAAAAGTCACACTCACACTTGGGGCAGCCCTCTATGTACTCCTCAGCTCCTTTCTCAGAGGCCTGGGCTTACCTTCCTCCAGCTTCCTTTACCTCTTATAAACCAAATTGCTATATTCCAACATAAGCTTTGATCCCTTTTTGACTTCCCAATACCTGGTTCTCCTAAGAGAACATAATTTGCCCATACCACAAATGAAATTCTCTTGATTAAGGATTCTTCCCTATTCATTATCCCTAAATGCCAAACTTCTGAGTAGGAACTCAAATGGTTTTAAGGGTTCGTTTTATCTTGAATACAAAGACAACAATTCCACCAGGCTTTTTAGGGGCAACTATTCCTATTTTACATAATCAGACCTGGGCAGGGTGGCACATGCCTATAATTCAAGCTACTTCGAAGGTTGAGGCAGAAGGATCACAAGTTCAAAGTCAGCCAGTCAGCCTCAGTTCAGCAACTTAGTGAAAATCTTAAAAAACAAAAACAAAACAAAACAAAAAACCTATATAGTTAAAGATAAAGCAAAATGTTTTCTTTATATAAGGATTCTGTCCTGCCAGGCACAGTGGCGCATGCCTATAATCCCAGTGGCTTGGGAGGCTGAGGCAGGAGGATCACAAGTTCAACGCCAGCCTCAGCAACCTAGCAAGGCCCTCAGCAACTCAGTGAGACCTTTTTTAAATAAAATACAAAAACCACAAAAGGAGTGGGGATGTGGCTCAGTGGTTAAGCACCACTGGGTTCAATACCAGATACCAAAAAACAAAATAAAACAAACAAAAAACCCATTCATTCTAATAATGATCAGACCCCTCTCAAAAGAGGATGAAGCATGCACTTTCTTAAATGCTCATCATCCCACTTCTAAGTAAATTCAATGAAAAGCCTTTTATAGAAACAAAAAACAAAATAAAGCATCAATGGGAAACAGAACCTTCACATTTCTTTCAATTATTCACATCTAATTTGGACTAAATCAAAATCAAGTGCTGGGCCTGCAGGTGCACACCTATAATTCCAATGACTTGAAAGGCTGAAGAAGGAGGATCATAAATTCAAGGCCAGCCTGGGCAACATAATGAGATCTTAACTGAAAATAAAAAATAAAAGTGGGTAGGGAAGCAGTTTAATGGTACAGCATCTACCTAGCATGTGTGAGGTGCTGGGATGATCCCTAGCACTTGGGAAAAAAAAAAAATCAAGTATACCTTCTCAAAACTGCAGGTGTAAAAACTGAATGTTTTCTCTGATAAGTGCATGACAAAATATTATGGGGGGAGGGTGGCGGTGGGGAGAAAAGAATGAAGGAACTTTGGATAGTGTAGAGGAAAAAGGGGTGGGAGGGGATGGGGGACAGAAAGATAGTAGAATGAAACAGTATTACCCTGTGTGTGTGTGTGTGTGTGTGTATATATATATATATATATATATATATATATATATATATATATATATGATTACATGAATGGTGTGAATCTACATTGTGTACAACCATAGAAATGAAAAGTTGTACCCCATTTGTGTACAATGAATCAAAATGCAATCTGTAAAAATTTTTTAAAAATCAAAAAAAAAAAAAAAAAAAAAAAACTGCAGATGTATCTTTAAGGAGAAAAAAAAGTCAACAGCATTGACCAACAGAGATAATAAAGTTATTGAGATGCCAAGCACAAGACCCACAAGATTTTATTTCATCATCAGAAAGAGGAAGCAGTTGCTGCAAGCAGTGGTACCTAGCTGTAATCCCAAAAGACCTGGGAGACTGAGGCAAGAAGATCTCAAGTTTGAGGCCAGCCTGGATAACTTCTGAGACCCTGTCGCAAAACAAAAAAGGCTAAGGGTGCAGGTTAGTGGTGAAGAAGGCCTGGATTCAATCCCCAGTACCAAAAAAAGAGAGAGAGACACTTGGGTGAGGTACGTAGTTCAACGGTAGAGCACTTGCCTAGCACGTACAAATTCCCAAGAGTGATCTCCAGCATTAAAAGACAGAGAAAGACAGACAGACAGTGAGTCTGGACTAAATAAAGATGCCATTTCAATACTTTTTCTTAGTACTCTTTAAAGATCAAGGGACTCCTACTGCAAGAAGTCACATTACCCTGACCTTTTCTTTCATAAGTCTGTACTCTCAGACCAAAAAGGATGTTTCTGGTAGTGCAGCATATGGCCCGACACCCAACTTGTAAAGCAGTCAACTACACAGACAGCTTGCCCTTGACTGCCCTTAGGCAAAAGGAGACAAACACTGTAGTGATTTTTACCATGCAGCAGCAAAGAGTTATCCTGAAAATATACTGTATACTTATTAATACTCTCAGTATTTGAAGACACTATTAATTGTCCCTTCAGTACCAAGGATCATAACACACCTGTTTAGCCTATCTCCGCTATAAGACAAAAGAACAAAACCCTTTCCCTTCAAGTACAATCACCTTTTGGGAACTCTACTCACTTAATAACAATAGCACCTATAAAAACTGCTTTGTTATAAGATCCAACCTCCTACACAAACAGTAAGGACACCTCTTCTTCCCTGACATCCTAGCCCAGCAGGAGCAGCAAGCAGCAGCAACCACAGCAGTAACCCAACAGTGACACCTGCTGGAGAAACAGAAGCAAGGGTTGGTCCATCTGCCCCTTTAGAAGGCAAAAGATGCTGATTAGCACCTGTGTATACTAGTGATTTTCACCAGAATACAGCCATCCAATGTATGAGGAAGCCATGGGCCTTCTTCAACATATGTGCACTTAGAATATTTTACAATATTCCTCATTTTTGAGTCAGTCAATAGCCATCTCATGGTATACTATAACCTAGCTCTTTTAAAAGTGACTCCATAAATAATGGAACTACTATTCACTATTTTATAATGAGAAATATGCATTATTTGTACATTTTAAAAGTGAAAATTTTAAAATGATAAAATTTTTTATCACAGGATGACAAAGGGACTTTTCTACAACATATAATTTTAAATGTTTAAACTTCATTAAACCATAACATAAACTATTTTCATCACCAGAAAAAAAAAATGTAAACAAAACTTCTGGTACATCCTTAATAGTTTCCAGGTTTTAAATGACCTACTTTATGATGATCAATATTTTAAGTGCACAAAGTATCCACTAGTCATATGTGGTTATTTATATTTAAATTAATAAAATTTTTAAAATCTAGTTCCTCAGATCCTACTAGCAGCATTTCAACTACTCCATAACCACATGTGGCTAATGGTTATCATGCATTTCCAACACCGCATGAAGTATTCTTGGACAGTCTTATTCTAGAGAAACAGTGAAGTAGTACAGACAAAATTATACGACATCTGCGTTGAGGTAGCTGGTAGGGAATATAGGCGAAAAAGGTTGGCCAAGCATAATTTTTGAAGTCAAGTGATAGGTATATGGGAGTTCATTTATTATACTTTTCTCTTCATTTTTATATGTTTGAAGAGTTCCATAATAAAAAATTACAAAGAAGGAAAAACAAAGTGGCTCACTAAAAAATGAGGTTATCATAGTAAGGAATGTTAGGTGGTAGTTTGGTCAAAGCCCTGTCATGCAGACCAGAGTTCAAATCCTCAGAGACCTACCATATAAGCTTTTATGTGAAATTCTGACTCCACTAAGAGCATTGCTTTTCATAGCAAAATGGGAAATGTAATACCTGCCCTGAACAGTTTTGGAAATTAGGAAAAATAACTTCACCCCATCAATCCCCCAAAATTACTTCAAAGTTACTTCAAGCACAGTGGTGTATGCCTGTAATCCCAGCAGCTCTGGAGGCTGAGGAGGGAGGAGTGCAATTCAAAGACAGCCTCACAAACTTAGCAAGACCCTGTGTCCAAATAAAGTATAAAAAAGGGCAGAGGATGTGGCTCAGTGATTAAGTGCCCCTGGGTTCAATCCCCAGTACAAAAAAGAAAAAAAGAAAAGGAAAGAAAAGAAAGATCAGTTCCTAACACATAGTAGGCACTCAGTAATTGGTATGTGAAATTATCATCACACAGTAGAGTTTATTTTAATCACTAGGGGTTTGCTCATAAGAATCACATATGAAGAAGTACTGTCAGAACAGACAAAAGCTGACCAGAAGCCCGATGTCACTAAGGAGACAAGAATTGTTAGGTTTCTCACAGCAACAAGAAGACAGTACCTTCATGGTTGCCTTTAAAATAAACTTTGAGGTCTACTACACATCAGTGCTATGCTGGATGCCTTCTCATCTATCTTGACAAAGAGGACAACAGAATCCTAAACTTTTGATGTGGGTCATTATGCAAGGCAAAAAATATTCCAAAACCAGGAACTGAGAAGTTTTTCATCCAGGACTGGTCTCACTCTTTGGACACAGTGACAGTTCTCCATTACTTTTGCCTACCCTTCACATCCAGCCAAGCTCCCCTTTGTCCCTGACTCTAAGTCCATAGTAACTGCCTACTATCATACATACACCATACACTTTAATCCTTTAGTATGTGCTGAGCCCCTAATACAAAGGTCTTTGTCTAAATCCTACCATCTTTCAAGTGGAGTTCGTTAATCCTTGTTTGATGTTACCTCACTTTCTCTGAAATGATTCCTTTATTATTGCTTGTTTGTTTAGAGTACATTTAATCTCAGTACCACATAAGGAAGCACTTGATCATCTATACTTTTTCTTTTTTGGTGGAATTGTGGATTGATTACAGGACCACATGAACTAAGCTACATCCCCAGTCTTACTAAATTTTGAAACTCTTCTGGTTACTTGGGCTGGTCTGGAATTTGTGATCCTCTTGCCTCAGCCTCCTGAGTAGCTAGAATTATGGCCCTGTGCTACCACACCTGGCTGATCATCTAAATTTTTGATAAATTTCATATAAATAAGTGTTACATTCATAAAAAAAAACTGTGTACTCCAGTGGGCACAGTGCAGTGTGCAGTGCCTAACACAGTGCTGGAAAAATTATAACCATTCAACTAATGCTTATTGACCGAGTGCCTGTCTAAAGCAACTTCCCAAAATAACTAGTACATTATGTGCACAATCCATATTCCTCCCCTTGTTAGAATCTTATGGCAAAGAAATTTCAGTTGCTTCAGCAGAGGATATAATGAAGAACAATATGCTGTTTGGATCCAACAGGCATATTCTGGAAGCTGGTGATTACGCTAGATTTGACCTTTCACAAAATTACAGAATGAAGTCCCTAATAAATCAAGATGGATGCGCACAAAGCCATACATGGAACATGTGGTGGGTGATCAACTACGCCCACTGTTTCTTTCATCAAAGAGTTGGCCAGGATGCCAATCCATGTATGGAGAAGACTTCTTTCCATGAATTCTTCTTTCTCACACCAGGATAAATGTCCGTCTGAAAGGTCCATTCAAAGAATCTTGAGGCTTGGAATGTAGCTAAGTGGTAGAGCGTGTGCTGAGCCTACATGAGGCCCTGGGTTCAATTCGCAGCACCAAGTCAGGCATGGTGGCACATACCTATCATCTCAGTTATCCAGGTTGCTGAAGTGGGAGGATCACTTGAGCCCAGAGTTCAAGACCAGTCTGAGCAACAAAGGGAGACCCCATCTTGAAATAAATAAAAATCCCAGCAACAAATGAAAAAACAAAACAAAAATTCTTAATTGAGTAACTAAGATGCTATTTAAAGACATTTATCTGGCCGGTGCAGTGGCACATGCCTGTATTCCCAGCAACTCAGAAGGCCAAGGCAAGAGGATTGCAAATTCAAGGTCAGACTCAGCAATTTAGCAAGACCCTGTCTCGAAATAAAACATAAAAAAGGACCAAGGATGTAGCTCAGTGGTAAAGTACCCCTGGGTTCATACTCTGGTACCAAACACACACACACACACACACACACACACACACATATACACAAAGATATATACCTAGAAATTGTTTTTGAATTTCACTTACTTTATATAAACATCTGTGTGTGTGTGTGTGTGTGTGTGTGTGTGTTTATGTATCTTTGCCCTTTGTCAAGCTGCAGTATTCCAAAAGGTAATGATTAGGAGGTTGTCTAAAGCAACAAAATACAAAAGCCAGTACAATATACTAATCTAAACCAAAAGGAATTCTCTTTTGAAACTTATTCCTAGACACTCTAGGACATTTTCTTATCTCACAGTAACTACTCCTATATATAAAATCCTTCAAGAAAGTCAAAAGGCAGGGCAGAGGTCAGTGGTTCTATCTCCTCATGCCTCTCTAACCTCATCTACACTCTCTTTTCAAGGCCAAAGCCAGGGCCTTGGATTTAGCCAGAAATAGATCTGATACTGCCAACTGACTCATCCTAGGCCCAATCCTATCTCTGCCACCAAAGCAAAATTTTCTAAGATTATGCAGTGAGGAGATCAGAACCAGATGCGTGGGTCCAAGACACTTCAGTTAGAGCCACACCATCTATAGGACTGAAGGAAGAAATATGAGGAGAAAAGGCAGGGATGCAGAGGAAAACAACTGCTTACCTCCTGAGGGAATCTTCCTCGGAGCTTTCCTCAGGCATATCCTGATGTAAGGCTTCCTGTGATACAGTTCCAGATCTGTTGGACTGGGTATAAATTCTTTCCCAGTGGCCTGTCTCCTGGTTAAAGGCCACCCCCACAGTCCTCTCCTCCTGTGGACTAGCAGAGTTGCTCAACTCCAGCCTGCTGGAGCTGGGCGTCTGGCCTTCAGTCCGCTCAAGAGGTGGTAACTGGCTGCCACTTGATTGCATGCCCTCAAAGGAAGTGGGGACCTGCCAGGAGGAGCTAGCCTCACTAGAAGAGTAGTTAGGTGTGGTTCTTTCCCAGCGCAGGGTATCATTGTTGAAGGTCAAGAGATTGTGGCAGGCTCGGCAGCGATTTAGGTGACCACGGGACAGGTTGGAGTTGTTCTCACTGCTGTGTGGGGTGGGCTGGTGAGAAGGGCCTGGCCTCTCAGATTCGATGTTATTGTTGAGCATTTCCTGGGCCTGTTGGGCCTGAGGAGCTTCCCCACTCAGGCTCTGGTCCAGCTCCTGCAGCCGGTCATATTCCAAAAAGAAGCGCCTCAGGTCACATTGAAGCTCATGGCGAATGCTGCCTGAGTTATTCTGGCTGGAGCCATTCCCTCCATCTGACTCAGGTGCCAACCCTGATGCTGGAAAACCCCTCCCTTCTGTGGCTGAAGTATACACAGACGCCTGAGAGCCACCTTCCTGCTGTCTCAGCACAGACAGCAAACTCACTGAGGAGGCACTGGTTCTGGGCGGAGGCATTGCTTCTGCCTCAGAGCGCGAGTTCAGACTGAGTACTGTCCGGGTCCACTCAGATCCTGTCAGCCCAGGGGCTATTTCTCGGTGATATCTAGAAGGGTGGCTAGACAGAGGGCCTCCCAAAGAGCGACGGGTGGGACCCAGACTGAGGTTGCGGAGCGTGTTGCCAGCAGTGCTGCTCTGGACCGTACTGAAGGCAGACGGCCGGTTCAGGAGGCCCTGGTCCTGCTGCGTTGACGAAGCCTGCTCCGGGGGATGGAAGGGCTCGGTCTGTACAAAAGAAAAGGAAGGGGTAGTAGCTCTGGCAGAAGCAGGGGGGACACTGTCCTGGTGTGGCAAGTGGGAAGGAACTCGAGTGCCAGAGCAGCGGCTGCAAAGGCACAAGATCCCAGGGTGCTGGCAGCACTCAACTGTGTTGGGGTAACTGACCCGCTGTCGGAGCCTGATGTAAGCGGAAGTCCTGGGGCGCTCCGTGGAGGGCTGAGGGGGAGGCGGTGGGGGTGAGGGGGTAGCAGAATCTTGCACTGTGCTTTGCTCTCCCACCTGGATGCCAGAGGAGCGGGAGGACAGCATGTGCAGGAAATTATGGAGGAGAGGCGTCCGGCGAACTGGCTGTGATTGCAGGAGAGCACGCTGACGGTAGTGGGATAATTCTGTTCCATCTATGGGAATTTCTGGTTCGTCATCACCCTGCAACATGGACCAGCATGGGGCAGGGGTAGAGCAAGGCAGTTAGGTAGAAATTCCAAGTAAATCCAGAAAATGACCAATAATCATCCAAGGAGAATCACCTTCTTAGATGAGCAACAACTCTCTACCCTTGAAGTACGAAGGACTAACAGCCTTCAGATTCAGATTCATCATATATATTACTCATTTGCAATTCGCAACATATCTCAATGAGTACAGATGGCAAACCAATTCTCTTATCAAAGGCATCTCCATGACATAAAAAGAGTGGGGGAAACTCAATGTAAAGCAGCCAGAGGCATGAGTGACAATCTATCCAACATGTCCTATTGACAACAAGTGTTATGAGGTGACTGATCACTAGGGGGTTTAAAAATTGACTCTACTGTCAAGATTATGGCTGTAACTCTGACTATATGATTTGAAGTTAACCAAAGTCCTAACTAGAAAAATAAAAGACTCAGATATTGAGAATTGAAATCCAATCCAATCAGAATTAGAGCTCTCATTTATAAAGTAACTCACAGTTCAGATGGAATTGAAACTGCTGGATTCTTACCTGCTGATTAGAGGGGTTAACAATTGCTGTGAGTAAATAGTGTCCAAGTGGATCAAATCTCACCAGACTGGAATCACAGAAGGAAGAAAAATAAAGACATACATAGAAAGATTATGTTAAATGAGAAGAAAAACTGTCTTTGTATTTACAACAATTGTTACCAATAATTATGGTATTACCTAGGCATACACTTCATGCTTTCAAAACATTTGAAGAGATTAAAATAGTAAGGCTAAATATTTCTAGCCAACATAAAGGAACATATATTACAAAAATAACAATTTCACTTTTGAAAAACACCTGGGTTTGCATCTGAGGAGGCAGCTACATTAAGTATACATCTGTTCATATTTAAGAGCCCACCTCAAAGTAAAGCATACAATGCTCCTGTACTCTACCAAAGGTTCAATTCTTCCCTCATACAGCAGCTACACTGGGAAGAAATATGCACTCTGGTGGCAATGAACAGTATCAGTAACAAGCAACATAGCTGAAACTAGAAAATCAGAACGTATCCAACTACAATATCAAAAGGATTAAAAGAAAACACATTAAAATAAGTAGTATTTTCTGTTTTGTTTCAATTTCTTTTCTTTTTTTTCTTTTTGTAGTGCTAAGGACTGACCCCAGAGTCTCATGCATGCTAGGCAAGCACGCTGTTACTGAGCTACATCTTTAGCCTACTCTATGTGTCTGTGTGTGTGTATGTGTGTATGTGTGTGTGTGTGTTTTAGTTGTAGATTGACACAATAACTTATTTTTATTTATTTATTTTTATGTGGTGCTGAGGATTGAACCCAGTGCCTCATATATGCCAGGAAAGTGCTCTACCACTGAGCTACAACCCGAGCCCCCCATGTGTGTTTTGATCTTAAAGGCTAAATAAGTAATACTTAGCAAATTGAAATCTCCATAGTTCAGTTCCATAGACAAGAAAGGGTGAGAAGTGACCCACCAAGCTATTTAAAACACCATCCAAATCTCTTCCAAGTTCCCCTGAGGAGGACTATATCAAACATAGATAGTTTGGAACCTAAAAAAAGGTTTGAATGACCCTGGTCTCCAAAGACCAGAAGATAAAGCTAATAAAATTATGATGACTAGAATGAAAAAAATGAACTGCTCCCAGATGATTAACCAACTGTTTAAAAGCAGGAATAACCTGGCACGGTGGTGTACATCTGTAATCCCAGCTCCATAGGAGACTGAGGTAAGAGGATCACAAATTTGGGGTCAGTTCTAGCAACTTAGCGAGACCCTAATTTAAAATAAATATTTTATAGAGCTGGGGATGTAGCTTAGAGATATAGCATTCACCTTAACATATTCCAGGTCCCAGGTTCAAACCCCAGTACCACTTAAAAAAAAAAAAAGTAGAAGGAGTTGTGGGGATAATAACCTGCCCTGAGCAGGGATAACAACCTGTCTCCTGAGGTGTAAATGTTCTCTGTTCTATCAATCCTATGCCAGACATTGCCAGTGGGGTGGAGCACTCACCGGACCCGTTCCATCTCACTAGCTGTTTTCACCACAGCAAAGGGCTCCCGTCGGCTCCAATCCCAGAAGTGGATCTCATTGGCAGTAGCGATCAGCAAGAGTTGAGCCGTAGGGTGGAAAGCCAGGGAGGCAATGGCATTGTTGCTATCTGTAAACCAGCTTTCACTCCCACCCTGCAAATGAACCAAGCCCAAATATTTTCTGGTTATAAACTGCTAATAGAGAGGGAAGTCAACTTCAAGAATGGTCCATTTGGGGTTGGGGGTGTAGCTCAGTGGTACAACATTTACCTAGCATGTGCAAGGCAATGGGATCAACCCCCAGCACTGCCAAAAGGGAAAAAAAAAAAGAAAGAAAGAAAAGAAAAAAGTAACCCATTTAAGATAAAATGACGACTTAACAGACAGACTTTAAATATGTCATTTGTAAAACAATGTCCAAGGCTGGTGATCTGGCAGTGCCAAATTTATCAGACAAATATTACTGTCAGCTCAGTTCTTCAAGTCATTTACAATCTACAAGCAACAAGCTTTCCTGCAGTTTCTGTTTCTAATGCCTACGAAACTCTAGCGAGGTGTGTAACACGGTACAGAACAACCTACTGGCCAGTCAAAAGGACAAGGAGCATCTTACTTTGACAATCATGATCTGAGTACAGTACAATCCTTGCTCTTATCTTTGCTCTGAAACATTAGAAATCCATTATAAACACATCTTAAAACCTCCTATTCTATCTCACAATAGGCAGGTAGAAGAGTAGTCCAATAGTTTTTCATTTCAGAATGGAAAACTATGAATTAAGTGAGAAATGACTACATGCACTCAGATGAAGTCCTAAGAATATGGCTAGCTTCTCTTCCAGAATTAAGAACGTATTGGCAAATAAGTCTATATTTAGAATACCAGAAAAAAAAAAAAAAGGAAGACCTAAGAAAATACTTACATGTAAATCCCAAATCCTAACCTCCCCGTCTAGGCAGCCAGAAGCAATAAGGCCTGAGATGGTAGGATGAAAAGTAACACACCATGGAGTGCGGCGGTGTCCAATCAGAGAATGAACACACTTGCCAGTCTTCACCTCCGTAATATAGATATTATGGTTCACGTGGGTGGAGGCTAAGAGAGTCCTAGGGAATCAAAGAATTGGAGTGAAATTAAGAAGCATGTGGGAAGATAATAAATTTTTTCAGCTTTGGGCAACAGAGAAAATTGATACTATTCCCATTCCAGCATGAAAGAAACTAAGACTTGTGCATTAGGCAGTATATCTATGTACAACAGAAATACTCTAAAATCTTTAAAAGCTTCTGGCTTTTCCACACTGTCCCCAAGTGACACTTATTATCTTCATAAAATATTTTTGCCAGCTGATAAAGCCATCATGCCATTGGTAGTCTATATCACCAAGGCAAAAGGATTGTTATTGAAAAATTTTCCAAGTTTTAATGTTCACAATTTCCTTTAATATTCCCATTACTGTTCTGGTTAGTACTGCTCATCTATTTTTTATTCTTTTATGTTAAGCTGGCAAAGTTCTACTTACACAGTGCTTCACAAAACATCTAGGGATTAACTCGAAAGTTTAAGCTAGTCCAAACATACCAAAAGTGATGCTGTCACAAATCTTAATGTGAAGTTACAGATAAGGACTAGGTACCTGTCTGGGCTGAAGGCCAGTAAGAAGGTGGAACGTGGACTATCAGGAAGTTCTACTCTCTAGGAGACAAAAAAAAAAAAAAAAAAAAAAAAAAAAAAAAAAGTTAAAATATTTATAAACTATGGCTTAACCTATCGCAAAAGCACATGGGCTATTCTATATTAGAATTCACTGTAAGTATAGTTAAAAAAAAAAAAGCTGGAGACAATAATCAAGTTACAAACAGAGAGAGAAATCTAAATTATCATCAGAAAAAATGTCTAGCTCTAAAGGTAAAAGGTATTTCTAGTCCTTAAATTCTTTCAAAATTTGTAAACTATCTCCCCAAATCATATATTCTGATTGTTCCACACAAGATAAATTCTATCTCAGTTCTCTATCACTAACCCATTCTAAGGTCCCATTCTACTGTCATCCCTACAAATCTAAGTCAAAAATAACCATTTTTCCTACCTTGCCCTCCCATTTCATCCACCGGGTTTTATCTTCCACCAACTCCTGCAGAAGCCGCTGAGCTCCCATGGCCCGAGTACCCCGTTCTCGGCCCCAGAGTATCCGGACAGCATTCTTCTCTGGGACGACCTTCATGGTACTCAGTAGCCACTGTCACACCAGGCCCAAGAAACAAAGGAGCAAGTAATAGCTCCACACACTGAAGCAGCTAAAATGAGGCCATTCAGGTCCTTGTCAGTTGTCTTCATGGAAATCTAAGGAATGGAGAATAATGTTAGAGAACACCCATTCTGCAAGAGAAGTTTCCTACTGCAAATACAATTCTAGCTCAAAGGGGAAAATATCCCTTTCCTATTTAATCATACCTTCTCCAAAAAGACCCTTCTCCCCAGAATTTTTATTTTTTTCTGTCATATCTTCCACAGCATTACTTTAAATCTAAAGAACAGGTCATTCTCTAAAATAGTTAATCTGATATTTTTCTTTCATCATGAAGGGAAAACTTTTGCTCTTGATAAAAAAAGGCCTAAAATCTAGTTTTTAAAAAGAAAAAATTGGGCTGGGGCTATAACTCAGTGGCAGACAGCTTGCCATGCATGTGTGAGGCACTGGGTTCGATCGTCAGCACCACATAAAAATAAACAAAATAAAGTCCACCTACAACTACAAAAAAATTTTTTTAAAAAATAAGAAGAAAGAAAGAAATCACTGAACATTGTAGTACATGCCCATAATCCCAGCAACCCAGGAGGATGAGGTAGAAGGATCACAAGTTCAAAGCCAGCCTCAGCAACTTAGAAAGAACCCTGGCCCAAAATAAAAGATAGGTTCAATCCCCAGTACCAAGAAAGAAAAAAAAAAGATAATAACTACATATTGTAAAATGTCAAACAGTATTTAGTTCCTTACATTTCTCAACAGACCGCAATCTAAAAAGTACACAATCAGATGCATCCAAATACAAACAGAAGGAAAAATATTGATCGCCTGCACTGAAGGAGTTTTCTCCGCAAAGTATTAAAATGTAAAAAGTTCAGCTGGACGCAGTGGCACAAGCCTGTCATCCCAGTTATTTGGAAGGTTAAGGCAGGAAAGGAGGGCAAGTTCAAAGCCAGCCCCAGCAACTTAGCAAGAACGTGTCTCAAAATTAAAAGGACCGGGGATGATACAGCTCAACATTTAAGGGCTCTGGGCTCAATCCCCAGTAGCTAATAATAATGATGGTGATGATGATGATAAAAGAAAAATAATAATTAGTCATTATAGTAGTAACAGTAGTAGTAGTCGTCATATTCCACAGTAAAAGACTCCCAAGTTCCTAGACCTCTACAGCACACAGTTCCCTAGAAAGTGCCAAGGTAACAAATTTTAAACTGTATCCTCATGATATCCCCCTATCACTCTTTGTTTTGTGCTAGGGATTGAACCCAGGCCCTCTCCTATGTTAAGCATGCATCTACCACTGAGTCACATCTCCAGTCCTTATCAATCATTACTGAATAATATAAATATGTACATGATAAAAACATCGAAGAGTTGCAAGTCAACCTCCTAAATAGGTTAAGAATAAAATATCAAAGGAAATAATCTTGGTGACCCTAACAACTCACAAATTAGGACAAAAATTCTACATGTGAACCTGACCCAGGTTGCCCTTTGATCAAAGTGCTACGTAAGTGAATAATTACTAGCCAGGCAGGTGTGAGAAATACAGTTCCTAATATTTCACCTAATATAGAGATATTCAGAAGAAACACTTTGAGGATTCTTTATTCTAATAGTGCAATCTAAAAGTACTTTAAAGGAAATGCATCTAAGCCATTTATAAACTTACAGTGAATGAGGGAAACAGTAGCAGTTGTATTAAAAAAAAAAAAAAAAAAAAAAAAAAAACTGACATGACCTCCTGAAACTCAAGAGGAAGAACAAAATATAGGTCATGATTCAGAAACTGTGATGCAACCTTAAGTTCCTACAGAAATCAGAAGGAAGATGAAAGAGCAGCTACAAATATCAGTATCAAGACAACTAAAAAACTAAAAGCTCAGGATTACCAAAGATCATGTCTTGTCAATTTCCAGGGACCTAGACACACCAAAAGTTCAAAGGAGAAAAAGTCTGCCCGATCAAAACTGACAGGGTCTAAAACAACTCTTTTGTCTTAAGACAAATATTTGCTTTTGCTTTAAAAGGACAAGGGACTTCTCCGATACGCTTTAACAGTCACTGGAGAAGAGATTTTACTGCATTCCCTATAAACAAAAGGAGCTAAGTCAAACTGAAGTCAGACAGGACTGTGACTGAGGGAGAAGTCAAGGGTGTCTTTCATTCCTCTTTTTTAAAAGGAAAAAAGAAGTTTCCCAAACTGTCCTTTAAAGTAAAAGTAGACTGAGACAAAGGGTGCCAAGAATAGTCTGTGATGCCATTAGAGTCCCCAAATCAACTCTCAATCACTAAAAGCTTTACGTACATAGAAGCAAAAGGATATGACTGAAATATCTACAAAAGACAAATGCCAAGATTCTGCCCCAAACACATACCACCCAATAACATGAACACACCTGACAAATTTTTCTGCTTAATTCTAAGACATAATTATATTTATTCACTAGTCATAAAAATCACCTACAGTATGCTACAGTGCAGTGAGAACTAAGTTTATTTACAGATTCCCCTTGCAATCTGATCATCATTTGCTGGCAATTTTACTCTACCCTTTTAGACATATGACTGTGGATAAGTTACTAAACCTTTAAGACTTAGTTTCCTCCTGTGTAAAACCAGAATTGCAATATCTATTTCACAGAGTTGTGGTAAGGCTCCAACAAGATCAGAGATATGGAAGTAGTAATATCATTACTGCTATTGTTGTCATTAGAACTGAATCTCCTCCAGGGCTCCTTAAGGTTTCCCTCACCAAACAATGGAAACTAAAACCAGAGTCCAGAATGCCGCAGTACCCCAAAGTAGCAGATTTTGTTTTTCCTCTGGTACTAGGGATTAAACCCAAGGGTCACTGATCTACATCCCAATTCTTTTTAATTCTGAGACAGGATCTCTCTAAATTGCCAAAGCTGGCCTCAAACTTGAGATTCTTCTGCCTCAGTCTCCTGAGTCACTGGGATTATAGATGTGTACCCACTGAGCCTGGAGAAATAGCAGATTTAAAAAAAAAAAAATTTTTTTTCGAAGTAAAAAGTACTTGGGGGGAAAAATAAAATAATAAAAATAAAATTATTGTTGTGTGGCAACAATAATTAAATATAATTTGAAATACCTCTACATAAGTAAACTAAAAACCAGAACGAAGGCTGGGATATAGCTCAGTGATAAAGTGTATGCTTAGCACACAGGAAACCCTGGGTTAGGGCCCCAAGAGCAAAACCCAAAATTCCAGAACAAACAACTAGAGCTATATTTGCAAACTAATAATTCAGACCCTAAACTTTCCTTTGTAAAGCTTCTAGGAACAGTAAGTCAGTAAATAATAAGTCTTGCAAGGTAACAACGAATAATGCTGGGGTTTTTCTTCATATGCTTATTTGCCATTTGATTATCCTCTTCAGTGAAATACCTGTTTATGTGTTAATTTTTAATTGCATTACTTGATTATTGAGTTTTCCAGTCTTTGTATAATTTGTAAACAAGTATATGAAGTATATGTATTACAAATATTAATAATAATAATAAAAAGGGGGAGGAGGAAAATAAATAAATAAACCCCACACACAAACACACACACACAAGATTTGCAAGGTGCTGTTAAAATGGAGTCCAATGCCATAATTTATTTGAGTAACTGCATCTTTCCTCCACTTCAATATGTCTATGAAGGCAAGGTCTAAGAATCAAATCAGCTACATACTAACATATGAACACAGAGAAATTAGAAAAGGATTTAATTCTTAAAAAAAAAAAAAAAAACCTGGGGCAGGATGGTGGACATCAGTGGCAGAACCTGTGATTCTGCCACAGGTTCTGCCACAAGACTCTGAGTTCAATCCCCAGAACTGGGGGAAAAATTTTTAACATACTAAATCTAAAATTGTATAAAGTTCTCCCAATAACTGGAAAATTAACTACAAAATGTCAGATCTTTAATTAGAGGCCTAAAATGGTCCAGTACACTTTAAAAACTCAATGTGGATAGTGTTTCCTATAATTGGCAGCTTTCCTTTTTATTCTTTTTTTTTTTTTTTTTTTGGTACTAGGGATTGAAACCATAGGCCCTTTGCCACTGAGCCACAAACCCCCATCTTTCAGCCCATTTCATTTATTTTGAGACAGGGTCTCTCTCAATTGCAGAGGTTGGCCTTGAACTTGTGATCCTCCTGACTCGGGCTCCTGAGTCACTGAGATTACAGGGGTGTTTGTTTTCATTAATAAAACCTTTTAACAGGGCACTGCAGGATACTTCAAATGACATCATACAGAACCCCAAGTTCAAAATCCAAATACCACCAACCATACTGCACCTCTAAACAGTTTTTGCCTGACAACAGGAGGACACATAATTTTGGGCCATGCATCACAAGTTAGAACTGTAAACAAGTAACACATTCTGAAGACAAATACACCCAGAAGCAGAAAAATTCCAATTATTACATGAACTGTTTTTCTACTAATATGTAGACCAATAAAGCATATTTTAGTATATGCCAATGTGCTAACTGTGGTTAAATATAGATGGAGAAGTTAAAAGTAGTGTTTATTTTATTTTTCTTATGCATAATTTCAAAATTAGAGACACTATAGTATAGTCATATACATGGATCCGGTGATCAGACTGTCTGATCAAATTTCAGCACAGGATGGGGATAGAAGTGAGTGGCAGAGTACTTGCCTACCTGAACAGGACCTGGGCTTGGTCCCCAGCACCTAAATCAAACAAACAAACAAAAAGTTCTTTTTTTTTTTTTTTTTTTTTAATGAATGTTTCTTGATTTTTTTTTTTTTTTTTTTAAGAACAGTCATTTAACCTCCCTGCACCTTAGTTTTCTCATCCATAAAATATGACTGCTGATAGTATGTACATTAGGGCTAGCCTGAGGATTAAAAAATTTACCATATGAACCAGGTATGGTGGCACACACCTGTAATCTCAGCTACCTGGGAGGCTGAGAGGTAGAAGGATCACAATTTCCAGATCAACCTCCATAATTTAGCCAGACTTTGTCTCAAAATATTTTTAAAAGGGGTAGGGGATATAGCTCAGTGGTTAAGCACCTGTGGATTCAATACCCAGCACCAAAAAAAAAAAAAAAGAATCTGAGAGAATAAGTCAGTTAGCAGTAGATTCAAATTTCGAACATAGTCTGGTTCCAGAGTTTAAATACATATTTATCTTACTACAGAAAGATAAAATCTCCAACTGTCTCTCAATATTTCATACACAAGGCCCATATGTATCAGGGCCTCAATCATGTTCCAATGTATCAACTGAAAGGTGGTTTTCTATTTTTGATGTTCATTTCATCAGAGGTCAAGACCATTAGTCCAATGCTGAGGCACACACCTGTAATCCCAAAGATTCAGCAACAATTTAGGAAAGTGAGCAACTGAGTTAAAAATTAAAAAACTAAAGAGCTGTGGCTGTAGTTCAGTGTAGAGCATCACAGGGTTCAATCCCCAGTAAAAAATAAGTAAAAGTAGACCACTAGATAATAAATAAAAGAATAAATAAGAAAAATGAAAATAATCTTTCACTTCCTCCTAACAATTCATTTACATAGTTTTTTTTTTTTTTTTTGGTTGTAGATGGACACAATACCTTTACTTTATTGCTTTTTTTTCTAATGTGGTTCTGAGGATCAAACCCAGTGCCTCACCTGTGCTAGGCAAGCACTCCACCATTAAGCCACAACCCCAGTCCCCAATTACATAGTTTTTAAGAGACAAAAGGACTTCAAATCCTCTAACAAGAAATAACTCTGAAATCAATGAAGTACAAGAAAACATTAAATTCAGCTACTCTGTATTTACTGCATTAAAAAAAGAAAAATTACCTATCAGGATATAGAGACAGATGCCATAGTAAATATACTTTTGTGTGGCACCTGGAATAAGTCATAAATCTCAAAAAATAAAATCAACAGAAAATGAAACTGTGCCTACTCTGTCAAATCTGTGCATATCCTTTTCACAAACTTGAAACACAGGGCTCAGAGTACAGATCAAGGGTAGAGTGCTTGCCTGGCCCCAAGAACAATCCATCCCCAACACCACAAACACACACACACACACACACACACACACACACACACACACAGGAAAAGGTTATATAAACATGAAAAACATAAGTATAATAAGAACAGAAAAAAGGAAGTTTTCATGAATACTCTGATGCCATCTTTTTCTCATCCACATGACAGACACTTATGCTAGTGACTCCCTTGCAATTTCATAATCGGACCCAAATAAGGATTCTCTTTAACTACCTCAGTGTAACTGCCTGTGAATTCTACCCAAAACAGTCACCACAAACCCTTTATACATGCTAAACACACATTCTACCAACAAGCAACACCCCCAATTCCTTACTACTCTTACTCATATGCTACTCTACACCCATCAAGAACCAAGAACAGCAGGATAAGGTGGGGCACTCCTGCAATCCCAGTGACTCAGGAGGCTGAGGCAGGATTGCATGTTCCAGGTCAACCTCAGGAACTTAGTGAGGTCCTAAGCAACTTAGCAAGACCCTATCCTTGAATAAAAAATTTAAAAAGGTTCAATGGAAAAGCACACCTGGGTTCAAGGCCCAAGAACCAAAAGTAAATAAATAAATATAGAAGAGAGAACCTATTCTTCTTTTCTTGAATATGGACTGAATTTTTATCTTACTTTGACCACGGAATGTAGCAGAAGGAATGATATGCTAGCTTCAGGCCTGGCAGCCAGTTTCTACTTTCACTCTTGAAAGCTAGTCACAGGTTTGTAAGGAAATACAGGATGCCCTGGAGAGAAAAACCAGAGAGAGACACCCTAAATATTAAGATACCACAGGAAAGAGGGAGGCCACATGGGAGACTATCAAGGTCCAACACAAATGGACCTTCTAGCCCAGCCCAATCACCAGCTGAAAAACAAACAAATGAATGATCCTCAACTGATGCAACATAGGACAGGAAAACCATCCAGATCAGCCCTGTCTAATCCACAGAATTAATAATCACAATTGTTTTAAGTACCAAATTTTGAGGTAGTTTTCTATACAGCAACAGAGAACTAAAACATCACCTACCTAATATCCAGTGCTGACAAATTATCAAAAATTTTCTATAGAAAATCTACTATTATGTTGCATGTAATGACTCATACCTAAAATCCCTTCTGCTCAGGAAGGTGAGGCTAGAAACCACAAGTTTGAGGCTAGCCTCAGCAACCTGGCAAGACCCTGTCTCAAAATTTAGAAAAATAAAACAAAAAGGGCTGGGGGCGTAGCTCAGTTATAGAGTGCTCCCCTGGATTCAATCCCTAGTACCATCTAAAAAAAAAAAAAAAAAAAAAAAAGGAAAAAGAAAAAAAACCTGTTCAATATTCAGAACTTTCCTGAAACTATAAAAATTAAATAAATTTAGGTAACCCCAGGTGTCTCAAAATATTTTTTATTTTGTCACATTGAAATCTCTTGTTAAAACTCTTTCTTGATGGGCTGGGGAGATAGCTCAGTCGGTAGAGTGCTTGCCTTGTAAGCACAAGGCCCTGGGTTCGATCCCCAGCACCCAAAAAAAAAAAAAAAAAACTCTTTCTTTCTTACTAGACTGCAAGCTCTAGGAGGGCAAAATCATTTCTGCAATACTCCCAGTATCTAACATAGTGCCTAGCATGGAATGGAATGATTATGTGTACACATTTATATTCAAAGTTATGGAGAAAAAAAAAAGAGAAAACAGAAATTCTCAAAAGCAGCAATATCTAGGGGAAAAAAATGTGGTCAGTTATGGGATGATACAAATGTATTTAAAGTCATAAATTCAATTTCTACCTTTAAAAAAGAGTAAAGTCTGTACCATTACCAACTCATTCTCTACCTACCAGTTATTATACACCCATCAGACCCTGTCATTAATCACAAGAGAGCCAGGTAACAGAGTATAAAAGAATAAATCCATCAACTCCCATTACTATGGCAAAGTTTTAAAATACATATATGGATGGAGGCGGGGAGGAGAGAGGGGGAGAGAGAGAGAGAGAGAGAGAGAGAGAGAGAGAGAGAGAGAATATGAGAATCTCAAAGATGGCCAGGCAAGATGGTGCACTCATGTAATCCCAGTGACTGAGAAGGCTGAGGCAAAAGACTACACGTTCAAGGCCAGTCTCAGCAACTTAGGAAGGCCCTAAGCAAAATAGCAAGACCCTGACTCAAAATAATGTGCGCTCAGTGGTTAAGTGCACCTGAGTTCATTCCCTATATGAAAAAAAAAAAAAAAAAGATGACAACAACCCCTTTATAATCCTTAAATTTAAAACACAGTATATTTAGAAAAGTAGAGGCAGTAGTTAGTCTAAGAGCACAAACTTGAGAATGCTAGATATAAAAATTTCAAACTTGAGAATGCTAGATATAAAAATTTCATCCTAATTTATTCCCTGAGAAAGTTGATCCCGCAGTGGGCAGGGTAGGTCAGTCAATATAACAACAACGTGATTTAATGGGTAAAGATAAGATTAAGAGGTAAGAAGCCTCAATGACCCATTTTTATCACTGTGTTCTTATAGACTCTTGGACATTTCAAACCTTGCTGAATTTCAACTTTTCATCCATGTGTCAATTAAATGCAAAAATATCCTCTTTTCTACCTTATAGGAATAAAGTTCTTAGAGAATCTTCAGAAGAAATAGATGACAAAAATTCAAGGCAGAATTATGAGTTTTTGAAGTAACAGTCAAGTTAGAAAGCAACAATTAATAGAGTACACAATAAGTGGGAGCTGGTACAAAGAAGTCTGGGACCTGCAGTTCTGAAAGAATGAATGTAAAGGAATTTATGGTGGTTATATAAAGCAGAATCAAGGATTATGTCAAATTAATCACCTTACAGATTAAAAAGAAACAATTTGATAGAACCAAGACTAATACAGGCAAAATTATACACAGTACACAGTACCTTTTTTGTTTGTTTTTGGTACCAGGGCTTCTTCACCACTGAGCTACATCCCCAGTCCTTTTAATTATTTATTTTGAGAAAAGGTCTCCCTAAATTGGTTAAGACCTCATTAAATTACTTAGGTTGGCTTTGAACTAGTTATCTTCCTGCCTCAGCCTCCCAAGTCACTGGGATTATCAGAGGTGTGAATACCCATGTATGGCCATGCAGTCCCTTCATAAGAAGTCAAAGTTGCCTGGTATGGAGGCACACTCCTATAATTCCAACAACTCAGTAGGTCCACTGAGTTCAAGGCCAGTAAGACCCTATCTCAAAATAAAATATAAGAAAATAAAGGATTAAAAAAGGGACTGGGGATGTTGTCAGTGGTAGAGTCCCCAGGGCTCAATTTTCAATACCAAAAAAAAAGGAACTAAAGCCCCTCTATAAACTACTAACAGAACCTAGATCTCAAGTAACAACATTTATGTTCAGAATTACAAATACTCCAAAGTAACTGTTCTGCATCTAGAAATTCAGACTGGGTAATGCTCAACCAACTACCTGGTAGAGAAGTTACCAACCTAAATACACCAAAATGATAAACAAGCAATGCAACCTATTTCTGTTCTCAAATTCACTCTCTTGAAGGTGATTTTTTATATACAAACTCAGTATAAGGCAGAACTCTATAGGGTATATCAAAAATGGGCTAACAACTTCATAAAACACTTTGAAAATACATAATAATTCTAATTGCTGTTATAAAGCTGGGGCAGGGGTGTGAAACACCAGATTTTCAGCTACAGACTGCTTACTAGAGCTTCCTAAAGTAACTCACAATGATGCCGCCTAATGCCTGAAACACAGAAAAGCTGATGCTCAAAACAAAGTGTGATCAAAACTGGAAATAGAAAGCCATAAGACCCAAACTTGAGACTGATGATCTTCTTTACTCCCACTTACCTCAGAATGATGAAGAAAAAAGAAATAGAAATTTTATCTGAAAATTATTCTGAGGAAAACAGTGCACTGAGAACACAAAAACTCCTAAAAACTCAAAGAACAACAAAGAGAGAGTCGGTGAACCACGAAGAAATTAAAGCAAATTTTTGGCCTGGAGCTATCTAAAGAATCAATAAGATCAGGAAGTCTACCCTTAAAAAAACAAAAATAGCAAGAGATTTTTCTATTTGCAAGCAAAGAAAAAATAGTAGCTTTTGATGGAAGAATTTCACAGAGATATAAACAGCTTAACCCCAGAAATGGGGACTGAAACCAGCTGCCTCAGACAAATAGGTCTAATGACTTTGACAACAACATACTCTCATCCACCAACAATATTAGGAGGCTGAAGTAGAGTCAATTTCAAATTACAAAAGATCACATCTTTCTGTCTTCTGCATAATCTTTAGCAAAGAGTTTCTCTTCCCTGGAGCACCACATTGCCCCCAATTCTTAGAAATCCCTGGAGCTACAGAACAATATTATAAAAAGCTTGACATCGGGCACGCTTGTAATCCCAGTGACTCTGGAGGTTGAGACAGGAGGATCACAAGTTCAAGGACAGTCACAGCAACTTGGCAAGATCCTGTCACAAAACAAAAAAATAAGAAAGAGCTAGGCAGGTGGCGCAAACCAATAAACCCAGGGACCCAGGAGCCTGAGGCAGGCGGGTCACAAATACAAGCCCTGCTTCAGCAATTTAGCAAGGTCATAAGCAACTTAGTGAGACCCTGTCTCAAAATTAAAAATAAAAAGGTGTAGGAATGTGGTTCAATGATTAAGCTCCTCTGGGTTCAATTCCTGGTACCAAAAAATAAAAATAAATAAATTTAAAAAGGGATGGGGATGTAGCTCAGTGGTAGAGCTCCCCTGAGTTAGATCCTCAGCACCAATTAAAAACAAAAACAAAAACAAAAACAAAAACAAAGCTTGACAACATTAACCTAGGCTAGGCAGCCTCACAAGCTTCGGGACAGATGGGATTACTCACTGGACAAATAACAAAAACAAAGCCTAGAAGAGGTTAAGAAATCCACCTAGGTTCACTGGATGAGTCAGTAGCCAAGGCAGGAATTAAATTCAGTTTTGCCTTCAGATCATATCAGAGCTTGACTCCCAGTCCTTGGCTCAACAGAGACTGTGTTCAGTGTCTCCAGTCCTAAGAGTCAGCCCAGGTCAGGATCTTGGCTGACTATAATAGGGAAAGGAAAAATTTCCCTCAAGGTTTCAGGAAAAAGAAAAGTCAAATTATTAAATGCAGAGTTATGCTAAAAGGTTCACATGCCCCTCTACCCTGCCAATCACATTTCTCTGCCAGTCAAAATAAAACACTACATTTAAAAACCTGGATTCCATTTCCCTAATTTTCCAAATAAGAACACACACACACACACACACACACACACACACACACTCATGAGGAGGAACTACACGAAACACAAGAGTAATGATAGCCAGTCAAAAGACGTTTACTGCATACATAATATGAATTCACTATAACAATAAATTATGAGAAATATTGATATATAATAAAAAACATAAACAATACTTTTCAAATATACATGCTAGGAAGGAAAAATGAAAATACAAAAAAAAAAAAAAAAAAAGGCTTTTTTAACCTAGGGTGAGCAAAAAAAGTCTCTCTGACATATCTGAGTTGAAACACCCTGTATCAAAATAAAATTTTGAGTTCAGTAGTAGACAGCTTGCCGAGCATGTGGAAGGCCTGGGATTGAACTCAGGTTCAGAGAACCCAGAAGTCCTTTGTAACACCCTTCCTTAGTAACTAGCCAAAGGACATCAAAATGCTCTGTGATGTTCCAGAGAAAGACACACTTGCTGGCTGACAAAGGCTCTGCCCAGAACGCAGCCTCAATGCCACCCTCCCTCCCCACAAAAACCCTCCCATTCCCTGAGCCTAAAGGGACAGAGCTTTGAGGAGCCTGCCCCTTTATCTTCTTCTGTCTGGCCTTGAATAAACCTGACTCCTTCCAACCAACACTCCTCTCCCAAATACTGGTACTGATACTGGAGCAGGAGGAAGCCAGGACATTTGATTCCAGTGACATTAATGCTTTGATGCTAATGCAAAGCACCAGAAATCAAGGTAAGTAAGTGAGGTGTGCCAAGAACGTAGAGAATAAACACTCTGAAAACAAACTATTTTGTGCCTTTAATTTAGTTATTTTAGTTGGGAAAAGTAACACACAGCACATTACCCAACTATTGCACACTCAAAGATTCATTTCAAAAAAATGAAAACTAATGTTCGCACAAAAACAGACACAATGCTGGGTGCAGCAGTGCATACTAGTAATTCCAGTGAATCCAGAGATTTACGCAGGAGGATTTCAAGTTGCAGGCCAGCCTCAGCAACTTAGACTCTGTCTCAAAAAAATACAAAGGGCTAAGAATGTAGCTCAGTGATAAAGTACCCCTGGATTCAATCCCCAATCCAAAAAAAAATCTCAAAATGGGATCACAATAAACACCTATTACCCTGTAGCCTACCTTTTTCATTTTTTTTTTTCCTTCTTTTATCAGTACTGGGGATTGAGCCCAGGGGCGCTTTACTGTTGAGCTACATCATCAGTCCTTCTCATTATTTATTTTGAGACAGACTCACTATGTTGCTGAGGGTAGCCTGGAACTTTTTATCCTCCTGCCTCAGCCTCCAGAGCCACTGCGATTGCATGTGTGTGCCATTGAACTCAGTTCCTTTTTCATTGATTATCACTAAATCACAGCTTCAAAAAAAATTATTTTAACCTTTTCTAAGCACCAAGCAAGAGGATAGTACAGTATTCTTTCTGGCTGGGGCAAACCTAGCAAATGTTTACCCAGCTGATGTAGAACAGCTGAGTCAGTCAGAAAAAGAAGCAGAGTGTGCAACATGGAAGTAGCATTGTAAAGAGATCTGCAAAAAGCAAGGTTTCCCGAAGGAGCCCATCCCCACTCTGTGCCATGGAACAAGCCTGTAGGACCACAGAAGAATTAATCTTAAATGATTTCCTTTCAGCAGAAAACTACAAGAGGGGGCTAGGGATGCAGTTCAGGGCAGAGTGCTTTCCTATCATGTGCAAGGCCCCCGGACCAAAAACAATCTTAAGAGGGAATAATCTTCCTATGTACACAAGTCACAGCAAACAAAACTTCTCTGACAATAACTTCCTTCTTAAGAGAAAAGGAGGGAACCCTACCAAAACTCATTCTATGAAGTTACCACCACCCTCATACCCAAACCAGACAAAGACACATCAAGGAAAGAAAATTTTAGACGAATATCTCTGATGAATATAGTCACAAAAATTCTTAACAAAATCCTGGCAAACCGAATTCAAAAATATATTAAGAGATAGTGCACCATGATCAAGTGGGGTTCATCCCAGGAATGCAAAGTTGGTTCAACATCTGGAAATCAATAAATGTAATTTATCACATCAACAGACTTAAGGTTAAGAATCATATGGTTATTTCAATTGACACGGAAAAAGCATTCAACAAAATACAACACCGCTTCATGCTCAAAACACTAGAAAAAATAGGGATAGTAGGAACATACCTCAACATTGTAAAGGTCATTTATGCTAAGCCCATGGCCAACATCAATCTTAATGGAGAAAAACTGAGAGCATTTCCTTTAAAAGCAGGAACAAGACAGGGATGCCCTCTTTCACCACTTCTATTCAACATCATCCTTGACATACTAGCCAGAGCAATTAGATAGACTAAAGAAATTAAAGGGATACAAATAGGAAAAGAGGAACTCAAGCTGTCACTATTTGCTGATGACAAGTCTCTATTTAGAGGATCCAAAAACTCCACCAGAAAACTTCCAGACCTCATAAATGAATTCAGCAAAAGAGCAGGATATAAAATCAACACGCATAAATATAAAGCATTTTTATTCATAAACGACGAAACATCTGAAAGGGAAATGAGGAAAACAACTCTGTTCACAATAGCCACAAAAAAAATAAAATACTTGGGAATCAATCTAACCAAAGAGGTAAAAGATCTCTACAATGAAAACTACAGAACATTAAAGAAAGAAATTGAAGAAGACCTTAGAAGATGGAAAGATCTCCCGTGTTCTTGGATAGGCAGATTTAATATTATCAAAATGGCCATACTTCCAAAGGCGCTCTACAGATTTAATGCAACTCCAATTAAAAACTCAATGATACTTCTCAAAGAAATAGAGAAAGCAATCATGAAATTCATCTGGAAGAACCAAAGACCCAGAATAGCCAAAGCAATCCTGGGTAGGAAGAGTGATGCACGAGGTATCACAATACCAGACCTTAAACTCTACTACAGAGCAATAGTAACAAAAACAGCATGGTATTGGCACCAAAATAGACAGGTAGACCAATGGTACAAAACAGAAGACACAGAGACATACCCACATAAGTACAGTTATCTCATACTAGACAAAAGGTGCCAAAAACATACAATGGAGAAAAGACAACCTTTTCAACAAATGGTGCTGGCAAAACTGGAAATCCATATGCAGTAAAATGAAATTAAATCCCTATCTCTCACCCTGCACAAAACTCAACTCAAAATGGATCAAGGACCTAAGAATTAGGCCCAAGACCCTTCATAAAACAGAAGAAAAAGTAGGCCCGAATCTTCATCACATTGGCTTAGGACCAGAGTTCCTCAACAAGACACCCATAGCGCAAGAAATAAAAGCAAGAATCAATAAATGGAATGGATTCAAACTAAAAAAACTTTTTCTCAGCAATGGAAACAATCAATAATGTAAAAAGAGAGCCTACAGAGTGGGAGAAAATCTTTTCCACACACACCTCAGACAGAGCACTGATCTCCAAAGTTTAAAAAGAACTTTAAAAACTTTACACCAAAAATACAAAGAACCCAATCAATAAATGGGCTAAGGAACTGGGCAGACACTTCACAAAAGAAGATATACAGGCGATCAACTAATATATGAAAAAGTGCTCATCATCCCTGGTAATTAGAGAAATGTAAATTAAAATTACCCTAAGATTTCATCTAACTCCAATCAGAATGGCTATTATCAAGAACACAAGCAATAATAATGGTTGGCATGGCTGTGGGGAAAAAGGCACACTCATACATTGCTGGTGGAATTGCAAATTGGTGCAGCCACTCTGGAAAGCAGTATGGAGATTCCTCAGAAAACTTGGAATGGAACCACCATTTGACCCAGCTATCCCACTCCTTGGTTTATACCCAAAGGACTTAAAATCGGCATACTACAGTGATACAGTCACATCAATGTTTATAGCATCTCAATTCACAATAGCTAGATTGTGGAACCAACCTAGATGCCCTTCAATTGACGAATGGATAAAGGAATGGTGGTATATATACACAATGGAATATTACTCAGCCATAAAAAAGAATAAAATTATGACACTTGCTGGTAAATGGATGAAGCTAAAAAATATCATGCTAAGTGAAATAGGCCAAGCCCAAAAAAACAAAGGCCGAATGTTTTCTCTGATAAGTGCATGACAATATATAATGGGGAGGGTGACTGGGGGGGGGGATGAGGGAATTTTGAATGATATAGAGGAAAAAGGGGTGGGAGGGGGGTGGGGGGACAGAAAGATAGTAGAATGAAACAGACAGTATTACCCTATGTATGTGTATGATTACATGAATGGTGTGAATCTACATTGTGTACAACCATAGAAATGAAAAGTTTTACCCCATATATGTACAATGAATCAAAATGCAGTCTGTAAAAATAAAAAAAAAATTTAATTAAAAAAAAAACTTCCTTTTTCAGACAGAACTGCAAAAGGTATTACTGATTATTTTTAAAACATTCATTTGTAATAGCTACTATCACTATGCTTTATATACTGTTTCTAAAGTCCCCTCCTATCCTACTCCTACTTTACATACAAAAACCTGACTCAATGTGAAATTATTTGCCCGCATCAAACAGCCAGTAAGTGATCAACTTAAGGTTGACAGTTACAAAAGTACAGCTTCTTTTCTTTTCTCAGGTTCTTCTGTATTATCACATGCCATCAAAAAAGACTCAATACATTTAACAAGTATACTTAGTTACAAGCCATTTTCCAAAATATGGCTACTGACCTTGGTTCAAACTAGGATTTTTTTCCATTCACCATATTTTTGGGAGACTACACCATATGCCAAAACCTACAGTAAGTGATAGGGACAAAGAAGTGAAAAGCCAGGCACCGTGGCCCATGCCTATAATCCCAGTGGCTCGGGAGGCTAAGGCAGGAGGATCCAGATTCAAAGCCAACCTCAGCAAAAGTGAGGTGCTAAGCAACTCAATGAGACTGTCTCTAAATAAAATACAAAATAGGACTGGGGATGCGGCTCAGTGATAGAGTACCTCTGAGTTCAATCCCGGTTACCCGCCCCCAAAAGAACTGAAAACAAACAGAAAAGATTCCCAGTCTCAAAGGCATTTCAGTCTACTAAGGAGACCACAACTGCAACACACTGTAACTATAACTACTATACTGGAAAGTGGCAAGAATTAACCTTTTGAGTTTGTTTATTTTTTGGTTTTTGTGGTACTGGGGATTAATCCTGGGGACACTTTACCCCAGATGTTTTTTATTTTGAAAGAGGGTCTCACTAACTTGTAGAGGATTACCTTGAACTTGGGATTCTCCTCCTTGAGCCTCCGGCATCTCTGAAATTACAGGTATGTGCCCAGTTAAGTGTTAACCTTAGGAAGAATAGTGTTATGGTTTGAAAAATCAATCTATCCTCCCGAAAGCAAAAGATAATCTCTCATGTTAGCTTTCTTACAATTATTCTAGTTTCAATTCTGCTGATAGTCTATAAGTAACAAATTTCCCCTTTTGATTCCAGGGCATAAGGTTCCCAAGGTCCTTTTACACAAAACACTGCTCTAGACATGCTCAGTAAGTATGCACATAAGCCTGCCAGTTCAAGTCAGCATAAACTTCCTTCCCAAAAAACAATGCTGTAATTTTTTGAAACTCTGGCAATGAAAATACTTTAACTTTTTTGGTCAAATCACAGATATACTAGAATTAAATGTGACTTAGACAGCATTTAAACACAAGACCTTGAACTAACCTGCCTGATATAATATTATAAGACTCACTAAGGGCAGTTCTGAGACATAAAAACAGGTCCTTTCCAGGGTTGCTGCTTCTTTTAAGTCCAATAAAAATGAAATTCAAGTTTTCTCATTCATTAATAATAGCTGCACCTATGAATAAAAAAATCATTCTCTCCCTATATAGTGGTTCAAGCCTATAATCCCAGCAAATCAAGAGATTCAGTCAGGAGGATTGGAAGTTTCAAGCCAGTCTCGGTAAGTTAGCAGACCCTGTCTAAAAATAAAAAATTGAAAAGGGATGGAGCTGAGTTGTAAAGCACCCCTGGGTTCCCCAGTACCAAAAAAAAAAAAAAAAAAAAAAAAAAAAAAAACCAGCAATTTATAGATGATCTGAAGCCGGACACAATATAACACACCTATAAACCAGCTATTCCGAGGCAAGCCTCAGTAATTTAGCAAGACCCTCAGCAACTAAGCACAACCCTGTCTCAAAATAAAAGAAATTTAAAAGAACTGGGGAAGTACCTCAGTGGTAGGGCTCCCCTTGATTCAATTACCAGTTCCAAAAAAATTAAAAAATAAAGAGACCCAATGGCACGCACCTGTAATCCCAGTGTTGAGAAACTGAAGCAGGAGGATCACAGGTTAGACCACAGGTCAGGCTGATCAACTTAACATCTGTCTCAAATAAATAAATAAAAAGATTATCAAAAACAAACATGCTAGGCACCACCCATAAGGAATATATAGTAGGTAAAGAACAGCATTTTGTTGTTGTTATACTGAGGATTGAACCCAGGGCCTTGCACATGCTAGAAAAGCACTCTACCTTTGAGCTACATCACTAGCCCTTTTTAATTTTTTATTTTTATACTAAGACAGGGTCTCACTTACTTGCCCAGGCTGGTCTTAAAACTTGAAATGCTCCTGACTCAGCCTCTCACCAAGACACTAGAATCGCAGGCACGCACCATGGTGCCCAGCAAGGACCTATTCTTGATACAGTAGAAAATTTCAGGCATTTGAGAAGGAAGTGTTGATATACCTTTAAAAATTGTCATCAATAACATTATCAACATTTTACCAATAAGCTGGTTTTGCAAGTGATTACTCTGAACTAGAAACCTGATATTTCTGACCCTTACAACCTTTTCCTTTTTTTTTATTTTGGGGTGAGGGGCTGTACCAGGAATTGAACTCAGAGCACTCAACCACTGAGCCACATTCCCCAGCCCTATTTCATATTTTATTTAGAGAAAGGGTCTCACTAAGTTGCTTACCACCTCACTTTTCCTGAGGCTGGTTTTGAACTCGAGATACTCCTGCCTCAGCCTCCCAAACTGCTGGGATTACAGGTGTGCACCATCACACCTGGCTCTTACAAACATTCTTGAAAGGTGGGTTTATCACCAGGCACAGTAATCCCAGCACTTAGGACGCTGAGACAGAAAATATCACAAGTTCAATGTCAGTCTGGGAATCTTAGCAAGACACTGCTTCAAACGAAAAAAGAAATGGGGCAGAAGATATAATTCAGTGATTATAGGGCCCCCCGTTTCAATCTCCAATACCAAAAAAAAATTTTTAAAGGTGGGTCTATCCCCATTATACATTTATTTGTGGCCTCCAAATTTAGACAAATGTTCTCAGATCACACTCAGATTCTACCCAGGGGCTGGGCTAGAATTCAATCTATTCCCATAATACCAAATTTCCTAAGAACAGAACAGCACTGAATGTGTGGCTGTGAAATCATGTCACTTCAAACTTTGACTCAATCTGACCATCTTTTCAATCTTTAAATTGAAATTTAGCATGGCAGCTACATAATTTAGACATCTTTTCAATCTTTGCATTGTTTAATTTTATTTTATAATTCCCTAGATTAATGGTCTTCCATGTTTCCTTTTCAAAAAGGAAAAGTTTAAGGAAAGTGGGAAAACCAAAACTTTTCCTTAACTCTCATGGCCACCTCCAGGTACCTCCAAGGAATAGTTTAAAAAAATATTGAGTGAAATAGAACACTGTGCTTTCTCCATCTCTGCCATTGTCTAGTTGTAGTCTAATGTTTGACAAAAAAGAATGTTTCACTTTTTTCTTATCCTTTACAATACAGATAACACCACCTACTTTATAAATTTGTATCAGTACATGGAGAATAAAATTTCTTATACATAGTAAGTATTCAAAAATTATTCCCCACCATGGTGGAACTGTAATCCCACCAATTCTAGAAGCTGAGGCAGGGGGATAACAATTCAAGGCCAGTCTGAGCAACTTAGCAAAACTTTCTTGAAATTTAAAATAAGAACATTTTTTAAAAAGGGCTGGGGATGCTGGGCATGGTGGCCCACACCTGTAATCCCAGTGACTCAGAAGACTGAGGCAAGAAGATCACAAGTTCAAAAACAGCCTCAGCAACTTAAGGCCGAGGCAAGAAGATCACAAGTTCAAAACCAGCCTTAGCAACGTAAGGTCCTAAGTAACTTACAAGACACTGTCTCAAAAGAAAAAATAAAAAGGGCTGGGAATGTAGTTCGGTGGTAAAGCACCCTAGGTTCAATCCCCAGTACCAAAAGAAATTAAAAAAAAAAAAAAAAAAGGCTCCATCCCATGACCTAATAATCTCCCAAAGGTCACAATTCCTAATACCACCAACCTTCTGGGCCAGGATATCAACGTGAATTCTGTCCCAACATAAACATTCAAAGACAGCACCCTCCCGGCTCAGCCTCCCAGTAAGATACTAACCCCAGATCCCAAAACATGATTTTGGTAACAGACAAGAGCTGCCTTATGAAATACCTTACCGTAGATACTAAGCGTGAGGTAGATAAGTTACGTTGTTCTGAATGCTCTAACGTTGGGCATTTCCTAAACAGAGCATTTAAACAGGCGATTTAATTCTGTATTTAATAAATAGTTTTATGTTCATGTTCTATTAACAGAAACTAATGTTAGTTTGCCTATCTTCTGGTCCTTTATTTCTCTAAAGAGCACAAATCAAAAATACATCTAGATTATGTGCACCTTCACCTAAGCAATTTTAACCTGACCCTTGTCTAAACTAGTCTTAAAGAATCCATTACTGGGCAGGGTGTAGTAGCACACATCCATAATCCCAGATACTTGAGAGGATGAGGCAAAAGGATTTGAGGCCAGCCTAGATGATTTAGTGAGAACTTGTCTCAAAATGAAAATTAATAAAAAGGGCTGAGGATAGAGCACTTGCTTAGCAGCCACAAAGCCCTGGGTTCAACCCCTACACCACAAAAATTAAAAATATAAAGAATCCATTACCTTGGTCTATTACTGCTAACGTGTTCCCATTTCTACATGTACAATCAGAGACCAAATTTTTGAGGAAAGACTTTCTCTGTCCCCATCTAAACTCAGCCAGTAATTCTCAAATCAAACACTCTAGGGAAGATGCAGGCACTGGCTTTGATTCCTATGGTTTAGGAAAAACCACAAACACATCACATAGCCAAGAGAAGTCTCATTTAAGATTAAAAAAACATAGGTAAGCCAGGTGTGGTCCACGAGGCCTATAATTCCAGCTAGTAGAGAGGCTGGAGATTACCTTTATTGAGGCCAGTCTGGGTGACACAGCAAGACAATTGAAAAAAAAAAAAAGTTAAGGAACATATGGATGAGTATTCAACATGGACACAGAAGTTATGAAGATTCAGAAGACTAATATTTCATCACAAGACCTTGACCAATTCACCAACTTTGTTTATTATTTTTATAAGAAAAATGAAAATACAACCAGGTACACACACCTGTAATACCAGTAACTTGGTATTACAGTCAGTAACTGAGGCAGGAAAGATCACAAGTTTGAGACCGGCCTTGGCAACTTCGCAAGACCCTGTCTCAAAATGAAAAATATAAAGGGTTGGATATATAGCTCAGTGGTAGAGCACCCTTAGGTTCAATACCCAGTACTATTTTTAAAAAGAAGAAAGAAAATATACTCATCAAAATGCCAGGGAGTCAGACCCAGTGGCACACACCTGTAATCTCAACAACTCCAGAGGCAGGAGGATCACAAGTTTGAGACCAGCCTCTGCAACTTTAGACCCTGTCTCAAAATTAAAATTAAAAAGGGGGTTGGAGTTGTGGCTCAGTGATTAAGTGTCCCTGGATTCAATCCCCAGTACCAAAAAATAAAATAATATAAAATGCCAGGGATATTGTTTTGGTTAACCATCAATTGTGTCCTGGGGCTACTAGCAACCTTACTAAGTCATCCTTGTCATCTCCATCACTTCTAAACAAACTCACACCTACATCATACCAAAAAGATGGTTACTAAGTCTTTAGGGAAGATATTTCACAATCACCCTTCGTAACATTCCAGTATCTTGTAGTAGTCAGGAAGTTCTTTCTAACATGTAATCTATATCCCTTCTGTTGCAATTAAAATATATTCCCTCTTGTCCTGTTCTTTATGGAAGAACATCTGCTTAACACCACCTGAACAATACCCCTTCAAGAGATTATAAAATATAGGAAGCCCATTTCAAACAGTTTCATGCAAATGCAACATGGTTTTTGTGGGTCACCTTAGACAAAGAACATGATTAAGAGTTTAAATTCCTAATTCCATCACTGACTGACTCTGTAGATGATAGGAAGTTAAAAACTATGCAGATGCTGTGCTTCAATTATCCCATCAGTAAAATGCAAATAATAAAATCCAATGTTAGAACTTAGTTCCTTAAAAAGTTAAATATATGAGATTCTGAGTCCCAGTTTAAGTTCACCTAACAACTCTCGAATCACACTCTCTGTGGAAGCTGCAGATGTTAGCTTTAATCTCTGGTTTAAGACTCTTAGCAATAACATCAATAACATATTACCATAGAACCTTGTGATTCCACTCTTGTATATACCCAAAGTAATTGAATATAAGTCCATGTACATGCATGTTCATAGCAACACAACTTACAAGAGCCAATGGTGAAAACAGTCCAAATGTTCATTAAATAGGTACATGGATAAACAAATTATGACATATATGTTAAAATGGAATATTATTCAGCCATTAAAAAGTAACAAAATACTGATAACTACTTCAATGTGGATAAACACACTACCAAAATATTATACTGTCAAGGAAGCCAAACACAAAGATTATATTATATGATTCATGTATTTGAACTATCCAGAATAGGTAAATCCACAGAGACAGAATGAAGACTGGTAGTTGTCAGGGGCTAGGGGAAATGAGAAGAAACTGCCCTATTTCAAAGGTTTTTACTTTGGAGTAATGGAAATGTCTTCAAACAAGACATAGGGGGAATTGTGGAAACTTTAGAATTAACCAAATGCCACTGAATTGTTCACCTTAAAATGGTTAATTTCATGTGAAGTTAACAGCACCTCAATAAGTTATTAAAGTTATTAATAAGCTGGGACTGTAGCTCATCAGTAGAGGGCTTGCCTAGCACATGTGAGGCACTGGGTTCAATTCTCAGTGCCACATAAAAATAAAAAAATTAAGGTATTTTTTAAAAATACTAGAACCAGGGGGTTAATGTCCACAAAATGCTTAGCATTCTACCGGAAAGTTATGTAGAATTTTAGAAGTCCAGCATCGTGGCACACAACTATAATCCCACGTACTCAAAAGGATCACAAGTTCAAGGTTGGCCTCAGAAATTTAGCAAGGCCCTAAGTAACTCAGTGAGACCCTGTCTCAAAAAAAAAAAAAAAAAAAAAAATTTTGAAGGAGGATTCTGGGGATGTTGGTCAATGGCTAAGCACCCCTAGGTTCAACTCCAGGTACCAAAAAAGAATTTTTTTAAGATAGGATTGAAGACCAAATGTTTCATATTATCTCAATAAAGCTAATCATTTTCTAGGCAATAAATGGAAAACAAAAGAAACCGAACATAGAGCAGGGTGCAGTGTACACACCTGTAATCCCTGCAACTGGGGGGGGGCGGGGGGTGAAACAAGAGGATCTCAAATTCAGGGTCAGCTTCAACAATGTCAACGAGGGGTGTCTCAAAATAAAAAATAAAAAGGGTTTGGATGTAGTTTAGTGGTAACATGACTCTAGGTACAGTCCTCAGCACCCAAAAAATATAAGGAAATAAAATAAAATATAGAACATTGTCATAATTATCTAACTTACTGAAAGGAAAACAGAACCAATAAATGAGTAAATGAATAAAAAGATTAACTAAGGACCTCAGATTACACCAACAATGACCACAGAAGAGCAATAAGAAATAATAAAGATAAGGAATAGAAAAATAAAAGCCCATAAAACCAAGAAACAAAGACCTATTCTGTAGGGAGGTGAAAAAAGAAAAGTTGAAGATAGAAAAGTTTAAAAGCATGATAGGCTCTGTATACCTGTAATCCCAGCAACTCAGACGACTGAGGCAGGAGGATTGCAAGCTTAAGACCAGCATGAGCAATTTAGAGAGACCCTTTATCAAAATAAAAAAACATAAGAAAGGACTGGGGATGTAGCACCCCTGGGTTATATGGTTATTTCTTAGTACCCCCTAAAATAAAAAAAAAAAAAAAGACTGTGCCATTGTACCTCATGTTCAGAGATCATTTCCTCCCTTTTTTGTTTATTTTTGGTACTAGGGATTGAACACAGAAGCACATTACAACTGAGCTATATTCTAGCCCTCTTTATTTTTTTTATTTTGAGACAGGGTCCATTGAATTGCTTAGATCCTCACTAAGTTGCTAAAGTTAGCCTCAAACTTTCAACCTTCCTGCCTCCCTGCCACCCTGCCTTAGTCCCTCAGCCTCCCCAGTCTGGGATTACAGGCATGTGCCACTGTGTCTGGCAATCACTTCCTTCTTAAAAGAAAACATATACCTGTTTCTGTAACAATCTCTCAGATTGTTCTCTTAAATTCCTTAGAACTTGTTCTAGGGCACTCTTCTCATTCCACCATGTGAGCATATCCATTGTCTTTACCTGTAAATATCATCTATTTACCAAAATCGTCCAGACTTCTCTCCAGCTCCACCTCCTCACATCAGCGGAAAGACTGCTTTCTTGATGTCTCCACTTGTATGTTTTCACAAGTATCTCACACCTCACATTACTAAAACCAAGGTCTTCGTTCCACTCCCCAACTCTAGTCAAAATCTGCTACTCCTCCAATGTTTCCATCTCAGAAATGGCACCTTCATCTATCCAGATGCTCATGCAAGAAATCTGGAATTATACTTTGACACTACTCTCTTCCCACACAACCAATCCATCATTAACTGCTGCCTGTCCTAATTCTAAAATAGCCACTGAATCTTTGTACTTCTCTCCATCTCACCGGCCTACAACCTAATCCAGACTATCATCATCTTTTGCCTGGACAACTAAAATGCATCCCAACTATACATCCCCCATTTCTTATCTTTCTAAACCACTCCCCACAATGAACAGACAAGTAATGTTTTAAAAGCATATATTAGGGCTGTGCGTGGAGATGCACACCTGTAATCCAGTCAGCTACTGGGAGCCTGAGATAGGAAGAATACTTGACCCCAAGAGTTCAAGGCTAGCCTGGGCAATTTAGCAAGCCCCATCTCAAAAATTTAAAAAGTTTTTAACACTGGGATCTAACCCAGAGGAATTTTACCACTGAGCTACAAACCCCGCCCTTTTTATTTTGAGAGTCTCAATATGTTGCTGAGGGCCTTGCTAAATTGCTGAGGCTGGCCTTGAACTTGGAATCTTCCTGTCTCAGCCTCCTGTGTTGCTGGATTTACAGGCATATCCAACCACGCCCAGTTCAAAATTAAAAATTTTAAAAGGGTTGGGCTTTAACTCAGTGATAGAGAGCTGACCTACCATGTGTGAGGTCCTGGGTTCAATCCCCAGCACTAGGAGGAAAAAAAAGCATAATTTAGGTCATGATATTCAAATGTAAAGTTTACAAAAACCTGGGTGCGGTGGCAAACGCCTGTGACCCAGCTACTCTGGAGACTGAGGCAGAAAGATTCTGTTTGAGTCCATTCTGGGCAAACCTACAAGACCATGTCTAAAGATAAAATCAAGAGTTATGGATCTAGCTCAGTTGTAGAATGTTCCTCAGTTCAAACCTCAATACTGCAAACAAAATAATTTAAAAATAAACCAGGCAAGGTGGTGCATGCCTGTAATCCCAGAATCATGAGACTGAGTAAGAAGGATCCCAAATTCAAGGTCAGCCTCAGCACCTTACCAAGGTCCTATGCAACTTTGTGAGACCCTGTCTCAAAATTTAAAAAAAAAAAATTTTTTTTTTTTTGAAGGGCTGAGGACTAGCTCAGTGTTTGCACCTCTGGGTTCAATTCCCAGTGCAATTAAAAAAAAAAAAAATTAACTGGGCATGGTGGCACATGCCTGCAATCCCAGTGACTTGGAAGGCTGAGATAGGAGGATCACAAGTTTGAAACCAGTCTCAGTAATTTAATAAGGCCCTCAGCAACTTAGTGATTACCTGTCTCGAAATAAAAAAATAAAAGAACTGGGGATATAGCTCAGTGGTAAAGCACCCCAAGGTTAAATCCCTACTACAAAAAAAGAAAAAAAAAAATCTTGAGATTATCCTGCCTCTGCCTCCCAAATAGCTGGGATTAGCCATGCCCCAGCATCTCTGGGGCTAAGAAAGACAAAAGGATCATAAGTTTGAAGTCAGCCTCATTAACTTAGGGAGACCGTCTCAAAATAAAAAATGAAAAGGACTGGAAATGTAGCTCAATGGTAGTGTCCCTGGGTTCGATCCCCAATACAAGGGGGAAAAAAAAAACACAAGCAGCTGAGATTATCTGTTTGTGTCATGGTGCCCTGTTGTTCATTCTTCCAGAATTTTACCCAAGGAGATTCGTTAGCCTTGACTTTTTCCCTAAATATCATGCTTTTCCATTCATTTTATCAACTTCCAATCCCTTAAGCACCAATCAGTTCAAAAAGATGGCAAAATCAGATGGTTAGCTATTTTCTACCTGTTTTGCAAAGAAATGTTCTTCTAGTCCTAAAATGACTCTGGCCTGTTTTGCTAAAATATCTTACAAAAATGTGTTATCTATCTTATATTTGGAACTCTGTTTCAGTCACTGTTGTTTTTGAGGTTTCTTACACCCAGTAAAGACTCATCCTTCTGCTGGGCACAGTGGCACATGCCTGTCATTCCAGCAACTCACGAGGCTGAGGCAGGAGCGTGGAAAGTTCAAGGCCAGTCTCTGCAAGTTAACAAGACTTGTTTCAAAATTAAAAAAATAAAATAAATTTTAAAAAACTAATCCTTTTAATGTGAAGGGTACTGAGGGAAAGGAGGGATAACTATTTTAACCTTTCTCTTCCCTAATAAAGTTTTCTCAAAAGCACCTACATTTCAATCTAAGCATCAATATTATGTCTCTTTTCGAAGAACACAATCTTTTACTTTGTTATAATAATAATAATGATAATAAGAGTTGGCATATACATTGCTATTCTAAAAGTTCTACATGTATTAATTCATTTAATTCTCACAACTATATGATATTTAACAGATGACAAGAGACACAGGTTAAGTTGGTAGAGCCAGTAAGTAGTGGTACTGGGATTGGAACCCAACCAGGCTATTTGGGCCCAGATTCAGCACCACTATGCTATTTATTATTCTAGAGTTAGGAAAGAGACATTTTTCTACCTTATTTTCACCAGTCATTAAGACTGAAATACTCAATTTCACTCCCCAAACAAGCATATTAATCCTCTCCAACTAAGCAAAATTAGATACTTGTCAGATATGGTGGTGCACACCTATAATTGCAGCAATTCAGAGTCTGAGGCAGGAGTATTACAAGTTCCAGGACAGCCTCAGAAATTTAGTGAAATCCTGCCTCAAAATTAAAAATTAAAAGAAATAAGGATATAGTTCAAATGGTAAAACATCCTTGGAGCTGGGGTTGTGGCTCAGTGGTAGAGCACTTGCCTAGCACATGTGAAGCATTGGGTTTGATCGATCACTCAGCACCACACAATAAAAAAAAAAAAGTAAAGTTAATATGTCCATCTACAACTAAAAATAATTTTAAAAGCACCCCTGGATTCAATACCCAGTACCAAAAAAAAAAAAAAAAAATTAGATACTTCATTATATCACATAAATACACACACACACACACACACACACACACACACACACACCTACCACAATGGTTCATGGGAGAATACATGTCCTATGCTGGGGGCAGGGAATAAAGAAATGATGAAATCATGAAATGTTCAATTCTACAGATAAAAACAGTTCCAATGAGGAGTAGTAAAAACTGTTTGCAAGACACTTAATTTCTTTTTTTTTTTTTTTTTTTTTTTTGCAGTGCTGGGGAATCGAACCCAGGGCCTTGTGCTTGCAAGGCAAGCACTCTACCAACTGAGCTACATCCCCAGCCACACTTACTTTCTTGAAAGAAAGGCACCAAACAAAACAGAAGGTATTATTTTATATAAACTCAACAATGGTCCACACTTTTCCTTCTCTCAATTTCACAGTTCTCCTAAGTCAATCCCCTAAGTACAAGGTTCATAAGTACTTCAGCTTATTTCCTGCTACAAATGCACCTGAAGGCAAATATCCAACATTCAAATATGTTGAACTCAATCTTCAAAGAATATTTAATTTTGAAAAAATTAATAAATGAGCACTAATTAGATTCATATTAAAAGCTAAAAAATCAGTCAAGCATGCTGGATATTTATGTCATAGATATACTTTGAAGTGCCAAATGTCATCATATATTAACGGTCAGACAAATATTACATGTACCAATCTTAAATGAAGATTTCCATGGTGATTGTAGCAGAGGAACTTTAATTTACAGAATCATATCATGATTGCAACTTTTATGGCTCCATGACTATAGGCTCCAACCCCTGTGGACACCCAGTGCCCACCTCTTTCCATTAATCCTCTGTCAGTCCTTATTTGTTCCCTTCAGAGCAGTTGCTGCTGCCTACATAACAGTATTTACCTGATATCTGGCTGAATATACTCCCTACTGGAATAAACTCCATAAGGGTAACAACACCCATATGTACCTGTGTATCCCAGAATCTAATGAGCTTTCAATAAACATTTCTAGATGAAGAAGGCTAAAAATTTATCCAAAACAGCTCTAGTTAGGGCTGGGGACATGGTTCAGTGGTAGAACACCTGCCTAGCATGCATGAGGCCCTCAGTTAAATCTCCAGTACCACCAAAAAATAATTTAAAAAATTCAAGTCAGCATACTATAGCAATGCATGGTATATAAACATACCCATGTTTATTGAAGTGCAATTCACAATAGCCAAATTATAGAACCAGGCAAGGAACCAACCTAGGTGTCCATCGACAGATGAACAGATAAAGGAAATGTGATAAATACACACAACAGAGTTGTTTATATTTTTGTATTTTGGTACGGGGAACTGAATCCAGGGGCACATAACCACTGAGTCACATCTCTAGCCCTTGTTTTACTGTTTATTGCAAGTCAGAGTCTTGCTAAGTTGCTTAGAGTCTCACTAAATTGCTGAGGTTGGCCTCAAACTTGCAATCCTTCTGTCTCAGCCTCCCAAACCATTGAGATTACAGATGTGCACCATCACACCTGGCTACAATGAGTTTTATTCAGCCACAAAGAATGAAATTATGTTATCTGCAGAAAAATGGATGCAACTAGCGAGCATTATACTAAGTGAAATAAGCCAGGCTCATAAATTCAAGAGTCCTATGTTTTTTCTCATATGTGGAAGCTACAAAGAAAAAAAAAGAAGGAGCTGGGGAGATAGCTCAGTTGGTAAAGTGCCTGCCTTGCAGGCACAGGGCCCTGCGTTTGATCCCCAGCACTGTCAAAAAAAAAAAAAAGAAAAAAGATGGGGGCTGGGGAGATAGCTCAGACGGTAGAGTGCTTACCTTGTAAGCACAAGGCCCTGGGTTCGATCCCCAGCACCCAAAAAAAAAAAAAGAAAAAAGAAAAGAAAAAACAAAGAGGGAAGATCTCATGAAATTTGAAAGATCACTACAGTAGAGAAAGGGGACCAGAGGGAGAGAGGAAAGAAGGGAAGGGCAATATACTGGATAATGAAACTGACCAAATTATATGCATTTATGAAAATGAAACAATGTATCCCACTATTATTTATAATTATAATGCACCAATATAAAAGAATTATTTTTTAAAAAGTCTGAAAAGGTAGCCAAGTGTAGTGGTGCATACCTGTAATCCCAGCAACTCTGGAGGCTGAGGCAAGAGGATCACAAGTTCAAAGTCAGCCTCAGTAACTTAGTGAGACCTTCTCAAAATAAAAAATAACAAGGGCTTGGATGTGGTTCAGTGGTTAAGCATTCTTGGGTTCAATCTCCAGTACCAAAAAAAGAAAAAAGAAAAAAAAAAAAATCTGAGAAGGCAAGGGCTGAAACTAGTCACAATCAAGCAATAGCTCCACAGACCAGGCAGGTGGAACATGCCTATAATCCCAGCAACTCCAGAGGCTGAGGCAGGAGAATCACAGATTCAAGGCCAGCCTCAGCAGCTTAGTAAGTTCCTAAGCAACTCAGTGAAACCCTGATTTAAAATAAATAAAAATGGCTGGGGAAGTAGTTCAGTGGTAAAGCACCCCTGGTTTGAATGCCCAATAACAAAAAAGAAAAAAAAGAAAAAAAAAAACAGCTCCACAGGTTCTGGAAGTAGCTCAGAAAGAGCACTTCCCTGTCATATGTGAGGCCCTGGGTTCAACCTCCAGCACAGTGAAAAGAACAAAAGAAGCAGAAGCCAAAGGTTGAATGTGGTAGTGTATGCCTATTATTCCAGCAACTCAGGAGGCTGAGGCAGAAGGATTTGAAAGTTCAAAGCCAGTCTCAGCAATTGAGCAAGACCCTGTCTCAAAATAAAAAATAATAAGGGCTGGGGATGTCATTCAGTGGTTAAGTGCCCCTGGATTCAATCCCCAGTACCAAAACCAAAAAAGAAAAAAGAAAGTTCCAAAAGGTTATAAGAGGGAATACTAGAAACTTCAGGAGGGCAAAAAACAATACAAGAACAATACATGATGAAAAAAGGCAAAAGTTACAGTAGAGAAGTAGAAATTATCAACCCTTAAAGCAGAGGAAGAGAGAGAACAAGTCAGATGATAGAGGTAACACTAATCTATAGACATATAAACCAAGACTTACTGGAAGAAAATGGGTAAATATCCTGAGTCTTATCCCAAGTAAACATGCAGCATCTAAAACTCCTGCCTTTCACTAGTACTTACAAGCACTACTACTCTCCACAGACATGTCAGTAAACACATCCAGGGCTGGTTTTAATGTTTGTTCACCTCTGTCCTCATGATTGTCTGACACAAGGCTGTCTTGAAAGGAGAAAGCCACCTAAGAACCTCCAAGATGAGCTGATTGCTGCTCTAAGTTGATATTTGAAAAGCACTTTTAAGATTTTGGCTTTTGTTTTGTTTTGTTTTTGTGGTGCTAGGGATTGAACACAGCACTGTGCTTGCTAAGCAAGCACCCTACCATGTACTTCATCTTTGTGTTTTTCAACAGAAATATAATGATAGATGTATTCTCTTTCCCATTCTTCTAATATAAACTCTAATCCCTAGCACCAAAAAAAAAGAAAAAAGAAAAAAAAAATAGCCTTAGATATGAATCTGCTATGTACCCTTGGGGTATGAGCAGAACTGGTCTCTTCATCAAATTATTCACGGTCTCTAAGCTTCAGTATAGAGAAAGAGCGAACAGTATCTCCAGGGGGAAAAATAACATCTACCCTAAAGGACTGTAGAGTATTAAATAAGGAACACATGTAAAGATTATGACACAGTAAATGCCCAATCAAGGACTGTTACCTTCCCTACAGCCTTTTTAAATAATTTGGGCAAGATTTCTCAACTAATAAACTGGCAAGCTCAGGGCTTAAACTCAGGTCTCCTGATTCCCTAATCTATTTTCTTCTCACCACACTGTGTTGGCAGATTGCCACACACACTACTGGGCACATAAAAACATTCTACCAATAACTGATCCCAAAATTCTTATTAGTAACTAATTTTAACTTTTTGAAAAGAAAAAAAAATAGCTCTTTAAATTAGTTTGGGAGGAAAGGACTTAAAAAGATCAAACAAATTACTCCCAAAGAGTAAGACAAGCTGTATCATAGCATTTCTGGAAAAACAAGAAACTGAAAGCTCTCTCTGAATTTATTAGGAACAACTGGAGAAAGAAGCAAAAATGACCAGGATTAGTGAAACTTAAATTTGTTGTATTTTGGGGGGGCAAACCAAACCACTAGACAAAAAAAGTATATCTCATTTCAAAATAACTCTATCAAAACTGAACTACATCTTACAAAAGAGACCTTAGTGTGTTGAAAACAAAACTTTTTCTCTAATTCCTTTAAGAGTAAGATAAACTGTTGACCTAAACTGTCAACCTTCAAGAGGATATTGAAGACCATAAATATTTGGATTCAGTATTCATAAGCTTTACAAAGGAACATGATCAAAATGTATAAGCAATTAGAATAAATTTTAAAATTTTTTAAAAGAATAAAAATAACCTTCCTAAAACACACTAAGAATACTTTGAAAATTATATAGAGTTAAAATGTAAGTTATTAATCTGGAACTATAGCACCTGCCTGTAATTGCAGCACAGGAGGCTGAAGCAGGAAAATCAGAAGTTCGAAGCCAACCTCAGCCATTTAAGGAGACTCTGTCTAAAAAAATAAAAAGGACTGGGGATGTACAATTCATTGGTAAAATGCCCCTGGTTCAATCCCCAGTACCAAAAAAAAAAAAAAAAGAGTAATTATTGGTAGTTATTGCTGTATTAATAAAAAATAACCAGCCCAATACACTGTGGCACATTCTGGTAATTCCAGATACTCAGGAAGCTGAGGCATGAGGATTGCAAATTCTAAGGCAGAGAAATTCTGACAGACACTGTCTCGAAATAGAAAATAAAAAGGGCTGGAGAGCATAGCTAGTGGTAAAGTATCTCTCAGTTCAATCCCCAGTACCATGAAAACAGTTGTTTCAACTCTGTTCCAGTCATGTTCTAGAATACATTCAAAGAAGTTCACATGTTTAATAATCCCCAAGAACTTTGTTACCATACTCTGAACCTAAACATTTCTAGGGGGAAAAAAGTCAGGACAAAAAAGTTCAATTTGACTTTTAAAGAATGACACAAGATTCAACCAAGTACTGTAATCCCAGTGAATGGGGAGACTGAGGCAAGAGGATCACAAGTTGAGACCAGTCACAGCAACTTACCAAGATCCTCAACAATTTAGCAAGACCAGGTCTCAAATTAAAAATTAAAAAATACTGGGGAGGGCTGGGGAGATAGCTCAGTTGGCAGAGTGCTTGCCTCGAAAGCATAAGGCCCTGGGTTCAATTCCCAGCACTGCAAAAATAGAAAAAGACTGGGGATATAGCTCAATGATAAAGCACCCCTGGGTTCAATCCCCACTTCAAAAAAAAAAAAAAATTATTCCACCACGTAAAATTTGTGTAATCTTCTATCACAAAGCAGAGAAGTTGATAAGCTCTATTCCTATTAACCTCCCACTCCACCTGCAACAAATTTCTTGTCTACCTCAAATCAATTTAAACCTCTGCCGATTATTTCTTACAGAAACAAAACAAAATGTTCCTAACATTTCTAAGTGTCATTCAATAGCAATCTCCATTTATTATTTAGAATTAATTAGGAGCCTATGAGATACTACTTGTAACTTGAAATTCTATGCAGAGTCTATCAATCCCCAGAGGACAATGACAGTTCTTTAACTTCCTTCCTCTGATATACATTCTTTCCTATCATAAAAATACTTGTTCAGAGAATGCACATTCTTAGCTTAATTCCCAATACAGGTTCTCCACAGAGTCTAGTGGATGCTGGGCATGGTGGCGTGCACCTATAAACCTAGCCACTCACAAGGCTGAGGCAGGAGGATGGCAAATCCAAGGAAGCCTTAGCAACTTACCAAGGCCCTAAGGTCCTTAGCAAGACCCTGTCTCAAAAAATAAAAGGGGTTGGGGATGTGGCTCAGTGGTTAAGCATCCCTGGGTTCAATTCTCCGTACCAAAAAAGAAAAAAAGAAAAAAAAAAAAAAAGGCGTCTGGTGGTTCTTCATTAAACCTTTATTCATAACACTGCAGTTCTGGTAACTAGGAAATTGCTCATGATCCCTGGGTTCAATTCTCCGTACCAAAAAAGAAAAAAAAAAAAAAAAGGCGTCTGGTGGTTCTTCATTAAACCTTTATTCATAACACTGCAGTTCTGGTAACTAGGAAATTGCTCATGATCAAAGACCCTTCGTAGGGCTGGGGAGATAGCTCAGTTGGTAAAGTGCCTGCCTCGCAAGCACAAGGCCCTGGGTTCAATCCCCAGCACCGCCAAAAAAAAAAAAAAAAAAAAAAGACCCTTCGTTTAAATCTCACTGGTTGGGCTGGGGCTGTAGCTCAGTGGTATTGTCCTTGCCTAGCACGTGTGCGGCATGAAGCCCTGAGCACAAAAGTAAATAAATAAATTTTACTGAACACACACACACACACACATACACACACACACAGTTAAAGAAACAGTAGTCTTTCCAAAATTCAGAAGAGAATCCTAAAACTTCAGAGAAACATAGACCTACATAGTTTCTACCCAAAAACTAGGAATTTATTCCATACTCTCTTAAAGTCATTCTCCAACAGATGCTAAATATTTATGGAAACTTATCCAATCTACGACCTCCGGGCTGAATTTTTTTTTTTCAATAAATAAGGAATACCGATTAGGATCCAATGAAAATAAAATGAATAAGAACACTTAGTCCCTAAAGTTTCCAAGTTGGGAAAGAAAAGGAATAATGGTATTCACAACACCTTAACCTTCAACTTAAGTATCTCAATGTTGAAATGATTTTTACACACCGTCTTTTAAACTCTAGTATATGCAGAAACTAAACCACTAATGAAAAGAAACAAAACTGTTCTGAAAGAAACCCTTTGGATACTTCCTAGAAAACAAATCCCAACAAGACAAGTGTCTGAACTCTAAGTCTTAAGCATCCTCTGTAGGACCCTAACCACTTAACACCACAGTTGAATTTTTTTCCGGACAACAGATTAAGGAGAAGAAATCAGTAACAACCATTTGGAAAACTGGACAGCAAACAAAATATTGCTCAAGAAACAGAAAGAAACTATCATCGCTACTCCCGCTAAAACAGCATACACTGAAAAAACACAACCAGCCCAAAGATCACATGGTGCCCTTAACTTCTGAAGCCTCAGTGACAGAATCTATATTCCTAGGAAAGCAGGATCACAGGCAGTCAAGTGACAAATAACCGTGAGCCAAGTGACTGTTGTATTGGGAGGTTGAAAAAAAGAAAACGGATAAATGACAAAAAGTGACTTAGGATCATTTAATGACCTGTCGGGGATACAGGGAAAAATCAGGTCTCAGACCTCAGCCTGTTTCCCTGCGCAAAAAAAAAGGGGGGGGGGGGGGGGCGGGGGGCGATAACATGACACTCGGTTCAGAAGAGGCAGAGGGCCTTGTTTCACGAGCCTCCAACCTACTCAAAGGTCCCTTCAAAGGCTAGACTCAGTGGGGGTCCCCAGTGCAATGAAGTCAAGACACCCGGAGCCCTAGGTGGGAGAAAAGGAGGAGGGTCAAAACACGCGCAGCTCTAACCGTTCCTGGAAAGCTGTTTTTCCCCAACACACCAGGGGTACCGACACCCGCCCTAGACCCAACATCCCCTTCCTACCAAAACACACCGGGGAGCCCCAGCACCTCTCCCTCTTTCCTTCCGGCTTCTCCCTCAGGTCCGACAGCCCTCCGGTCGCGCCCCCGAACACAGCCTGGCAGCCTCTCCTCAGGCAGCGTTTAGGAGGCCGGCCGGCCGGCTCGCCCACCCGCCGGCGCCAAGGTCTTCTCAACCCCGCGGCGGAAGGATGCCGGCCAGGCCTCCCAGGCTCCTCCCGGGCCTACCTGCAAGGCGGGCGAGGACTCGGCTTGCAGCCCAGCGAGCGGACTGAGCCACAGAGAGAAGGGCTGAAGAGGCAGGAAGGAAGCAAGGGGTCCGCTCTACCGACCGGCGGGAGAAAGCGGCCCGGGTCCAGGGCCTCGCCGATAACTCAGCCCTCGACCTGGCGCCGCCGCCGCCGCTCAGGAGACATCAAGCAAGAAGACGGCGCAAAAGATCACCGAACGCACGAACACACCAGACATCAAAGGAAGAGGCCCAAGCAATCGTTCAAGGAACTGCAGTCGAGTGTCGAAAAGCATCGCAACCCTTACTCAAGGTCCGGCTCCGGTCCAAGGCATAAGTAAACAAACCCAGATCATAAACTGTAGAGTATTCTACGCTTGTGCCATTTTTCTGGTGGTTGTCTGCTCTTTAAGTTGTTTATAGAGAACTGGAGTTTTTTTGTAAGCGTGTCTAAGATCAAATCAGTACAATAACATTGTTGTTTAATATAGTTCAGCGACTCCCTTATGGACTTCACTACTTATCCCAACTGAGAAAATCACTTCACCTCCTTTAACATTAGTTTCCTAACAGTGAGGTGAATGAAATATGAGAGAGACTGAGGAACAAAGTGAACGATCGCTATAAAAGTTCCAATTTGGCTCTTACAAGCAAAGCCAAGAGAACACAGGAAAATCCAGGGGTATGTATTCTGACCTTAAGGTGGGGGAAAGCCACGGGTTGCTTATTTTTTTCTAAAGGCCTAAAACCATAAGTGTGTTTCTTAGATGATGATCTCAAGTCTCTGGGTTCGAAACCTGATTTGCCATTTTCATCGCTACAATGGCTTTTCCTTTTTTGTTGTGCTGAGGATTGAACTCAAGACCTCATGCATGCTAGGCAAGTGCTCTGCCACTCAGTTACATCACCAGGTTCAGTGGCCTCTTCTGATCGCTCTTAGTAAACAAATGAATATGCTCTGCACAAGTATGAATTGTACACACATTCCAGATAAAATCCAATAAAACACAAGTATTTGTATGGATTACCAAATATAAGCCATAAGCATCTAAACATACCTCCTCCTAAGTAGGGGGGAGACCCACAGAGGAAGGGTGTAAAAAAAAGGAAAAAAGATAATCTGAGCGTTTTTTTTAATCCCAGCGTTTTAACAATTTGTAATCTAAGTCAGAGTGCTTCTTACAATATTAACCTCTTTACTGTGACTTTTAAAAAAATGTCTTCTAAGGTTGGAGATGTAGCTCTGTGGCAAGTTACTTACCTGGCATGCACAAGGCCATGGGTTTTATCCCAAGCACCACAAAAATAAGTAAATAAATTAACCTCCTTTAAGTATTTAAAGGACAACCCATGTATATAATATAGTATAAGACCAGCATCCATAGATGGACATAGTGGCACATGCCTATAATCCCAGCAACTAAGGAGGCTGAGGCAAGAGCCACCACCAGCCTCTCAGTGAGGACCTAAGCAACTTAATGAGACCCTATCCCAAAATAAAAATATAAAAAGGGTTAGAGATGTGACTCAGTGGTTAAATGCCCAGTCCAAAAAAAAAAAAAAAATTCACAATATGCCATTCACATGGACAAGAAGCCAAGCTTTTACTTTCTATCATAGTTTTAAAGGACTTAAAAAAAAAAAAAAAAAAAAGAGGGAGGGAAAAAAAAAAGAAAGACCTTGAAAATATGCTTCCAAAACACAAAGTTTGGCTTAGCATGGTGGTGCCTATAATCCCAAAGACTCCAGAGGAGGCAGAGGCAGGAAGATTGCAAATTCAAGACCAGCCTTAACAATTTTAGCAAGACCCTCTCTCAAAATAAAAAAAATATAAAGAACTTTATATTGTTGGTACTTGGGATTGAACCCAGGCGAGATTTTACTACTTAGTTATATCCCCAAATCTTTTTTTTTTTTTCTTTTTTTAAGACAGGGAGGGTCTCACTAAATTGGTAAGGCTGGCCTTGAATTTGCAATCCTCTTGGCTTAGCCTCCCAGATCACTAGGACAGGTCTTTGCCACCACACCCACCTGGCTTCTACACAGAATTTTTAAAAGCTTAATTCAAGCAGAGATAACAACTGTGTTGTTTGCATCATATAATTTCCATATTAAAGGCTTTGCTAGGCTGGGCATGGCAGCACATGCCTATAATCCCAGCCATTCAGGAGGCTGAGACAGGAGGATGGCAAATTTGAGGCCAGCCTGGGCAATTTAGCCAGTTCCTGTCTCTAAATAAAATATTAAAATGGGCTAGGTATGTAGCTCAGTGGTAGAGTGCTTGTCTCACATGTGAGAGGTACTGGGTTCGAAAAGGAAAGAAACTAAAGACTGTAATAGTTGTTTTCAATGATTATACAACATTCCACTGAGGGGATATACTGCCACACTCCCCATTGTTGAATCTATATGTTGCCTCTAAACATTTCCTGTGTAATAGGTATTGCTGCTGTTGAAAAGAGGCAGCTATAACCTTATTATTTATGACAAGGTCTTATTTTGGAGGCTGGGTTTACTGGAGATTTAACCCAGGGTCACTTTACCACTGAGCCACATCTCCAGCCCTTTTTAATTTTTATTTTGGGACAGGGTCTCATTAAGTTGCTTAGGTCCTCACTGAGAGGCTAAGGTTGGCTTTGAACTTGTGATCCTCTTGCCTCAGCCTCCTTAGTTGCTGGAATTACAGGAGTGTGCCACTGCACCAGGCTCAGTCTCCTTTAGGGAACTCTTTCAAGTGCATATTTAAGCTTCAGTGTAACAGTAAAACTACTGCAGACACACCGAGGAACCCCCATGAAAAACACCCACCCCCGATTTAGGACTAAGGGATGAACACCTTTCAGGGGAAATAAGAAAGCAAAGTTAGCTCTCAGACTTATGGACTTGACACCCATACTAAAAGATTTAAAAGGTACACTGATGCCTGGTGATGGCTCACACCTGTAATCCCAGCAACTCAGCAGGCTGAAGCAGGAGAATCGAAAGTTCAAGGCCAACCTCAGCAAATTTAATGAGGCTTTAAGTAACTGAGACCCTGCCTTAAAATTTAAAAAATAAATAAATAAATAAATAAATAAAGGGCTGCAGATGTAGCTCAGTGGTAGAACATGACTGGGTTCAATTCCAGGACAAAAAAAAAAAAAAAATTGTACCTTTCCACCTGGGTGTGATGGAGAGCACCTGTAATTCCAGTGATTTAAGAGCTTGAGGCAGGAGGATCAAAAGTTTGAGACCAGACTGGGCAATTTGGTGAGACCCTGTTTCAAAATAAAATATATAAAGGGCTGGGGATGAACTCAGTGGTAGAGTGTCCTTGGTTTGTATCCTGTACTGGGATTGAAAACCCACACACACAAAAAAAAACTTGCAACTGTCAGTAACATGGAATACATATGGAAAGTCTATATGAGAAAAGAGGATTGGAGGCTGTTGGCCTAGAAAATTGTCTGAATTAAGGGTTAAGGAGGAGACTGTTTCTTATCTTGGTTCTGGGTTCTGAGAAACTACCTCTAACATTCTCTGAGTGATAAAACCAGGCTTGAACCTAGGGTAGATAACTCTGTAACAGTTCTTGAGTCATCTTACTATGGAGGTCCAGGAAGAGGGGATAGGCCTTAAGTAGGAAGAATGAGCCAATTATAGATTTTATCTTTTCAGTTCAAGTTGGTTCTTTTGTAGTCTATTCTCCTTAAGCTGTGGGGGGTAATGTAAACACTTGGGGCTTGAATGGTAAAAGTAGAAGCTACTTAGTGACTTACGCCAACGCAGGAAAGAGGAGAGACCAGGATGACAGAAACCACTGGCAAAGAGTAATGTGAATGAGGTGCTTCCTTCTTTGGGATTAGTTATATAAGATAAATTTCCAGCGATGGAATTTATCAATACAGATCAAAATGTATGAATATGTTAAGGCTGTAGAATGACAAAGTAATTAGACTCTCTATAAAAAACATCAGAATATGTAAGGGTTAGAGAAAGTTAATATCTCAATGGAGTGGTAGATCCTTCATGTTCTGTGAGACAAATATGGAGATAACTTTTTGAAATTTGCTCAGTTATTATGATTTCGAGATCTTTCTGTTTACTACTGAGAGATCTCATCACTCCAATTTGATGATCATAAGAGTTTTAGGATGTAGTCATGAAAAAAAAAAAAGAAAACCTGTGGATTTTATGTTAGGAATTTGAGATGTCCCCAGTTTTCAGGTAAGGTAGAATTTTGCCTTCCTTCCTGCACCTTTTTTCCCACATTTTTTTATTGGTGCATTTTAGTTGTACATAGTTATGGGATTTGTTGTCACATATTCCTACATGCACACAATATACAATATAACAATATAATTTGGCCAATATCACTCCCCAGCACTACCCACTCCCTCCACACCTCTCAGCCCTTGGTTCCTTTCCTCTACAGATCTCCCTTTGATTTTCATGAGATCTGCTTCCACTTTTCCTTTTTCCTGTCTAGCTTCTACATAGGAGAGAAAACGTATGAACCTTAACCCTCTGAGTTTGATTTATTTTGCTATTTGGCTTAACATAATATTCTCTAGTTCCATCCATTTTCCTGCAAATGACATTTCATTTTTCTCTCTGAATGAATAAAACTCCATTGTGTATATACCACATTTTCTTTATTCATTCATCTGTTGATGGACACCTAGGCTGGTCCCAAGTGTGGCTATTGTAAATTACGCTGCTATAAACATGGATATGCTTGTACCACTATAGTATGATGACTTCAGTTCTTCAGGATAAATAACAGGGAACAGGTTAGCTGGACTCCATGTCTAGTCTTTTGAGGAACTTCCATACTGATTTCCATAATGATTGTACTAATTTCTTCACCTTTTTAAAATATTTATTTTTATTTAATTTTTGCATTACTGGGTATTGAAACCAAGGGCACTCTACCACTGAGCTACATATACCCAGCCCTTTTTATTTTTAACTTTGAGATAGGGTCTCACCAAGTTGCTGAGGCTGGTCTCAAACTTGTCATCCCCCTGCTTCAGTCTCCATGATAGATGGGATTACTGGCATGCTCATCACACCCAGCTGCACCACCATTCTTTTAATCAATGAAATCAATTCTGAATCCATTCTCTCTCAAAACCACAATTTATAAAATCCTGGTGTACTCTAGAAAGCAAAATGGACCATGAGGACATATGAATACTCAATATAAGATCTTTTTTTAAAAAAATATTTTTTAGATGTTGATGGATCTTTATTTTATTCATTTATTTATATGTGGTCCTGAGAATCGAACCCAGTACCTCACACATGCTAGGCAAGCACTCTACCACTGAGCCACAAACCCAGCCCCTCAATGTAAGATCTTTTGATGTCTTATTTTCTTGTCCTCCTAACTTCTCCATTACCAGGGAGAGTGACACTAAGCTCAGTCTCTGAGCTATTTTCAGTTTGTGTAAGATAAGGATAAAATCTTGCTATGTGGCTAGGGATGTGGCTCAGTGTAGAGTGTATGTTGTACATGCATAAGACTCTTGGCTTAATCCTTAGCCCCAGAAAAAAACAACACCAAAAACAAACAAACTCACCAGTAAGTGTATATTACTTGTGCTTTACCACTAAGCTATATTTCCAGTCCTTTTTCAAATTTAATTTTTTTTTTTTTTTTTTTTGCGGTGCTGGGGATCAGAACCCAGGGCCTTGTGCTTGCGAGGCAAGCACTCTACCAACTGAGCTATCTCCCCAGCCCAATTTTTTTATTTATTTATTTTTTTGGTACTGGGGATTTAACTCAGGGGCACTTAACCACTGAGCCTTAGCCCCAGCCCTACTGTGCCTGGCTCAAATTTAATTTTTTTGAGACAGGGTTTCACAACATTTCCAAGGCTGGCCTGGAACTTATGATCCTCCTGCCTCAGTCTCCCCCAGTAGCGGGGATTATAGGCATGCACCACCATGTCTGGCTTTTTTTTTTTTTTCCATATTTTGAGATGGTATCTTGCTAAACTGCTGAGGCTGGTCTCAAACTCAACTCTTGTTCAATCCATTTAAACCAAGAATATGTCCATGGTCCCTCTTTTTTATAATTTGGAATTGGTTAGCCAATTTCCCCTTGATATATAGTAGAACCTTGTGGTCTTGAAACATCTAAGAACAAATCTGGAAAACTCCCTATGCTAGCCAGATGGAGTTTTCTATGGAAAAATGAGACTGGCATAAGACAAGCAAAATCCTGGACACTTTCCTAAAACCATGCCAGGAAGAGTAATAAAATCCACACAAAGGACCTCAAGAGGAGAAACCTTCTCAGACAATTATAAAAAAAAAAAAAAAAAAAAATTTCCTGTGTACATATATAAATACACCACAGTGAAAACTTCATATCATGTACAACCACAGGATGGAGATCCTAACTAGAATGTTACACTCCAGGCTGAGGCTATAGTTCAGTGGTAGAGCACTTGCTTAGCACGTGTGAGGCCCCGGGTTCATCCTCAGCATCACATTAAAAAAAAAAAAAAAAAATCAACAAAATACAGGTATTATGCCCATCTACAACCAAAAAATACTTTTAAAAAAAGAATGTTATACTCCATGGATGTATATATCAAAATACACTCTATTATCATGTATATCTAAAAAGAACAAGTAAAATAAAAATAAAATAAAAAAAAGAAACTATAGACCTGGCACCTGTAAACAAGCGACTCTAGAGGCTGAAGCAAGAGGATCACAAGTTTGAGGCCAGCTTGGGCAACTGAGTAAAACCCTCAGAGTGAAAAATAAGAAGGGCTGGGGGCAGGCGAGCCAGGGTTGAGACTCAGCAGTAGAATACTTGCCTAGCATGTGTGAGGTACTGGGTTTGATTCTCAGCACCACATAAAAAATAAATAAAATAAAGATATTGTGTCCATCTACAACTTAAAAATTAAAAAAAAAAAAAGGACTAGGGATGTAGTTCAGTAGTAGAGTGATTCTGGTTTCAATTCCCAGTACAAAAGACAAACAAAAACAATGATATAGGCCCAATCCCTCTGCTAAATCATTTGGGGATGGTGTAACTATGAACTGAAAAAAATAACTTATAAAAATCCAGGTTGAACAGATGTTAAAGGTGTACATTTGTTTTTGGTACCAAGGATTGAACCCAGGGGACCTTAACCACTGATCCTCATTCCCAGCCCTTTTCATTTTTTACTTTGAAACAGGGTCTTGTGAAATTGCTTAGGGTCTTCCTATGTTGCTGAGGTTGGCTTTGAACTTGCCATTCTCTGCTTCAGCCACTGGGACTACAGGCATGTGCCACCACGCCCAGTTAAAAGGTATATACATTTGATGAGTTATCTTGTGGAATTGTTAGGAAATAAAATGATTCCTGGGAAAAAAACACTGCCAGCCAAGTTCAGTCAGTTCAGTGCATAGAGATTATCCTTGGTGTGTAAGAAAATAGACTTGAAATTGTTAGAGCGGTCAAACGTGCTGGATGGGGGCAGGGCATCAGGCAGCCCACGAACACTCAAGGAACAACTAATAAAGTGCTGGCAGATAAACCCTAATGGCGCCTCACCTTCACTCTGGTGGACAGGAGAACCTCGCCCAAGAGCTGATCCAATAAAGCTTTGCTTAGCCACTTCTGGTCTGATTCTCTTTCGGTCACCTGTGTCTGATCTCACATTCGGTGCCAAAACCTGGGAGGGTCTTTTGATCTTCCCCATCGGGGAGAGATCAACCCTCTCCTTCGGGCAGACCAGGGAACTCCTGCACCATCCTTTCCTCCTCATCAGAACGGACAGAAGTGGGGTAAGTTCCTTTGCAAACCGTTTCCCTTGGCCTTATGGTAGCAGCCTCTGTTATGGGGGTCTGCCTGTAAGTCCTGCATGCGCACCAAATGCCTGCCCATTCCATCTGGGCCCTGATAGACTGAGGAGACATCCCAGCCTCCAGGTAGCCCACTTCCAGCTCCTAGGGTGAGCACAATCAGAATTTGGGATGCCTCTTTCTGTTTCTGTTTGCCCCCGAGTGATACTGAAAGGTCATGGGAAACACTGAGTCCCCTTAGACCCCAAGACTCCTCTGGGCTGTCTATATTTAATTTTACCAAATTAGGACTTGCCCAAGACTTATGCCATAAGCGGCTGGCCTTTTACTCAACTGTGGCCTGGCCTCAGTACGTTTTAGACAATGGCTCAAAATGGCCTCCAGAAGGAACTTTTGACTTTCAAATCCTCACTGATTTGGACAATTACTGTGAGTGGACAGAGAAATGGTCAGGAGTCCCTTATGTTCAGGCCTTTTGAATCTACACTGTCATCCTTCCCTTTGCTCTACCTGTTCTGTTGCTCAGGTTCTCCTAGCCAGGGACGGTCCCAAACCCCTCCTGCACTGCTCTTCTGCGTCCTCTTCCTCCTTTCAGATCCACTGGAACTGCTCTCAGCTCCACCCTCCCCACTCCTTACTCAGGCCCTACTTCCTCCTCTTCTTCCTCTTCTCCTCCTACAGCTACATTCCTCCTCCTCCAGATGCCTCTCCCCACCCTGCTTCACCTTCCCCTTTTCCAAATTCCTCTTCAGAAGGTCCCTCCACCTCCTCACCTCTCTCCTCCCCCATTAGCACCTGCACCCAATCTCATCAGGCTCCCCCAGCACCCGATCCGGAACTCCTTTGTCCTCTCTGGGAAGCGGCTGGTACAAAAGGCATTGTGCAGGTCCACATCCCATTCTCACTCCAGGATCTTTCCCAGATTGAGAAGTGAATGCCTAGGGTCTTTCTCTGTTGACTCCTCTACTTATATTAAGGAATTTAGATTCTCTCTCAGGCTTACGACCTCACCTGGCATGACATCTATGTCATTTTTTTCTTCCACTCTCACCCCAGACAAATGAACCCACATCCAACAGGTGGCACAAGATCATGCCAACCAGGTCCACCTAACAGATACAACCCTACCCATGGGCACCGAGGCAGTCCCAGAAACTGAACCAAACTGGAACGACCAGGAAGTCCAACAGGGTTACTGCCATTGTGCTCGCATGGTCCAATATCTTATAGCAGGCATGCAGGCAGTATCCAATAAAGTGGTTAACTTTGGTAAATTGAGGGAAATTACTCAGTACCCAGATGAAAACCTGGCCTTATTTCTTAATCATCTCACAGAGGCCCTAAGCAAATATATCGAACTAGACCCTAATTCTCCCTCTGGGGCTATAGTACTAGCAACCCACTTTATTTCTGTCTACTCCAAATATCAGAAAAAAGCTCAAACAAGCTGAGGAGGGCCCTCAAACCCCTATCCAAGATCTGGTAAAAATGGCCTGTAAAGTCTATAATGCCCAAGAGAATTCAGCTGAACTGGCTAGGCAGGCTCATTTACAGAAAAAGGTGACACTCCAAACCCAAGCCTTGGTAGCTGCCCTACAGCCTGCAGCTCTAGTAAGAACTTCAAAGGGGAACCAGCAATCCACTCCACCAGGGGCTTGCTTCAAGTGTGGACGCAAAGGTCACTGGGCCCATCGGTGCCCAAACCCATTGCCCTCCTCCAGGCCATGTCCCACCTGCAAATAAGCAGGACACTGGAAGAGCAACTGCCCTATGGTTGGCCTTTCCCCAGCACCTCCATGTCAGGGAATGGCCAGCAAGGCAGTCCCTTCCCTTGAGCTGTTGGAATTCACAGAAGACTGAAGGAGCTTAGACTTGGGGACCCCCATCACCCTTACTAAGCCCAGGGTAATGCTCCAGGTAGTGGGGAAGTCCATAAACTTCCTTGTGGACTCGGGGGCTACTTATTCTGTCTTGCCTGCCCACTCTGGGCCTTTGTTTTCTTGCCAGGTCTCAGTTATGGGAAATGATGGGACATCCTCCTTCCCAAAAAAGACAGCTAAATTAGCCTGTACCCTAGAGGGACACTCTTTCACACATTCTTTCCTAGTCATTCCCTCCTGCCCAGTTCCCCTCCTAGGCAGGGATGTTCTTCAACTCCTAGTAGCTACCTTATAACTTCTCGCCAGGGCTTCTACTACACACCTCCTCCTACCTCTGATCCTTACACTTTCTAGCACTCTTATGCCACCTACTTTACCGCTGCCCCCAGTCCTAGTCAGCCCTCAAGTCTGGGATACCTCCAAGCTGATCATAGCTTCCCACCACAAGCCAGTCCTTATCCAGCTGAAACCTCAAAACTAAATTCCCCTCTTGTCCCCAGTTTCCTATCTCCCACCAGCCCTCTGCTGTTCCTTCTGCTCCTACACTTCCCTCAAGTATCTAGCTCAGCCTACAGGTGGCACTTTTATGTCCAGGAGACATGGCATCAAGATGGCAGAACTCATTCCCAGTTCATAGGGCAGGGTGACTGCTCTCCCACAGGTTGCAACCAAGAAGTTACCCTAAACATTACAGAATTTAAAAGTGTGACTTACTCCTCTGTAAGCCCTGTTATACTCTGCTTCTTGTCTGATCAAACCAAAGACTATTGCAGATGGTGGCCCACAACCTATGATGGATGCCCTTATAACTCTTGTGAGAAGCATTTCCCTGAATCCTGCTATACCTCAGATCACCACCTGTTCAAGCTAAAGATTAGGGACCTTGGGACTCCAAATGGACCTCCGGTAATATGGGCAAACTGTATTCTTGGGCAGGGGCCAGTTACCCCTTGGCCCCAATTAAAATCTGGAGAGTCTTTACACAGGTACTTTCTCAAGTTCATGTAACCATCCAAGAGCAGGAGAAGAAACTCCAACACCAACACAATGCAATTTCTCATCCTAGCGTTGATCCCTTCTTATGGCTTGTCCTGTACGTCAAGGTCTTCAACTTCTCAATTTGTCCAGAGTCAACATCTCAGACTGCTATCTCTGTGCAGGTTTGGACTGTACCCTCTAACAACAGTTCCTATTGGTACCCCCTTTAATATCTCCTCAGAGCTCCAAGGACCCCCCTCTCCACCTCTTGAGGGGGTACCTCTTTTTCACAACTCATCAGGGAACTTTTCTTATTGTTACACTGCTTCTACCTCAGCACCTTGCAACCAAATCATACAGGTCTCTTCCTCAACATTTGCTCCTCCAGGATTCTTTTTCTGGTGCAACAGCATCCAAACAAAGAATTTAAGTTCCAGTATGCACTTCACCTTCTGTTTTCCCTCTACTTTAGTTCCTCAGCTGATGTACAGTGAAGCTGAATTAGGCTGGCTTGCTCAAACTCTCATCCCTAGAACAAAACAGACCATTTTCCTACCAGTGGTGGTTGGACTCTCCCTAGCATCCTCACTCACTGCTTCCAGGTTGGAGGCAGGGGGAGTTGGTTATGCAGTCACCACCACCCAGAGACTAGAACAGTAGCTCCAAGGAGTAGAGGCATCTGCTGCCTCCTTGGCCTCTTTACAGAGGCAAATAACATCTATTGCCCAAATTTCCTTACAGAACCTCCGAGAACTAGATCTTCTGACAGCAAAGGGGGAATGCCCCTATTCCTAAAAGAAGAATGTTGTTACTACACTGATGAAACTGTGCTGGTAGAAAAGAACATTGAAACCTTCAGGCATCTGAGTGAAAGACTTAAACAGTTGCAATTGGATGGTCCCTGGCCAGGATGGCTAAACTCCACTCTTGCTACCTGGCTAGCCCCCATTCTTACTCCCATATTAGTGTTAGGACTCCTGTTGATGATCGCTCCATGTCTCCTCAGGTTTGCCCGCAACCGAATCAGCAAGGTGGCCCAGGTCACTGTCAACCAAATGCTCCTGCACCTAGTCAGCAGGAAGTAGCCAGATGGATTCTGGCACCCTATATCATCAAAAAGGTCAGAATGTTTGAGTGGTCCAAGGCAGCAGGGTGGGGGCAGGGCATCGGGCAGCTTGTGCATGCACCAATGAACAACCAATCAGGTGCTGGCAGATAAGCCCTAACGGCGCCTCGCAACCTCCTGAAGATCAGCGGAGTCCCCAGTCAATTCCAGGACATGAGGTCCTCAAACTTCCCCTGCCTACCCCCGGACTATAAACGTGCCACCCAGCCCAGGGACAGGTGCAGCTTCTCTAGCCCTCACTCTGGTGGACCAGGGACCCTCACCGAAGAGCTCATTCAATAAAGCTTTGCTTAACCACTTCTGGTCTGATTCTCTTTCGGTCACCTGCATCTGATCTCACAGAAATTGCTCTTGAAATCTCTCCAAGACTGTTCCTACCACTCAGGCTTCATGCCACCATCTAGTGAGTTAAGTTGCGAAAAACCCCTGTATTTCTTAGATGCAGTTATGTACGGTTAAAATGTGGGGCATTTTCCTTGATCATATTCCACCTTGCTGATTATATGGTTGGCAGTAACCCTTTTCTAGATGCAATATGTATAACAGAACAAAAACTTTATGGCAAAAACACCCATTTCAGGAGACTAAGGAAAGACTATGAGAGTTAAAACACTGCCTTATGAGGAAGACAAAGCAAGCTGGAGTATTAAGTATTAGGGATTGAACTAGATCCTTGTGCATGCTAGGCAAATGCTCTACTGCTGAGGTAAAAGGTTAGCCCATTTTTTTCTTTTTCTTTTTGCAGTTCTAGAAAATGAACTCTGGATGCTGCTACATCCAGTCTTTATTTTTTAGAGCTAAGTTTCTCAAGCTGGCTTTAAATTTGCAATTCTCCTGCCTGGTTTTCTGAGTTGCTAGGATTACAGGGCTGTGCTACTGCACGAGTAAATTTTACAAAGGAAAAAAAAAATGTAACAAGGCACTTGTATGGTACAATAAATAGAACTAGTTTCCAGTTACCTCTTCATTGTCTACTCCCACCTCCATGACATCCCTGCACATATGCAGTACAACCTGCTCCAAAGTGGACCTACTCTATATAGAGAAGGATAATGATGGGAAAGAACATTTGGAGTGGAAATAAACAGCAGATAATAATCCATAATTGTTTTTAATCTTGAGAATGAGTCATCTTCAATTTATTTCCAAATTTCTTGTCATCAGATGTTCATTTCTTTACTTCAAAAATCACCAGATTAACACTGCCAAAGGTAGGTAGGAAAGGATCCAAGAGGACAATTCAGAAGTATCACATGGTGAGTGACTGAGAAATTGGGAACAAGACAATCTTCAGGAAAATCTTTTTGTCCCTGCAAAAGCACCAATGTGTGAATCTAATTCACACTTTCATTATTCCAATCAGGTTATTTTTACATCAGTGTAATTTTAGAATAAGACTTGCTAGGGGATTATTTCTTCAGAAATTCTGTCCATCATTCTGCATACAAAATATCTAAGGTCTAACTCCAGAATTTATTTCAAACCAAGCAACCATATTCCTTTTAACTCTCCCTTTTAATATTTTTACTGCCTTCTTTATTCCCTAAATCTTTCTGTATGAGGAATTTCAAAATGGAATGACCAAAAAGATATTCTAACATTAATATCATAAGAAACATAGAGCCTGGTGCATGGTGCACACATGTGATCCCAGTGACTTGGTAAGCTGAGGCAGGAGGATTCCAAGTTCAAGACCAGACTCAGCAGCTGAAAGAGACCCTGTCTTAAAATAAAAAATAAAAAGGCTCAGGATATAGCTCAATGATAAAGCCCCCCTGGGTCCAATCCCTAGTACCACACACACATAAAATAATAATAATAAAATAGACTAGATTTTTAAACCCATTTAGCCTCTACCTCTGACTCAGAAGTAGAATTAGAGATTGGAGTTTAGATGTTCCCCCTAGGAACCAGGTCCAAATCATAGTTCAATTACTGGAAACATGCTAAAAATGGGGGATTCAGACGGTTTTCCATGTCCTCTTAAAAACACAAAGCTTGCCTATAATCCCGGTGGCTAGGGAGGCTGAGGCAGGAGGATCATGAGTTCAAAGCCAACCTTAACGAAAGTGAGGTGCTAAGCAACTCCTGAGACTGTGTCTCTAATAAAAAATAAAATAAAAATTTAAAAAACCCAAAAAGCTATTTGGGAGGCCAACGCAGTAGTATTGCAAGTTTAAGGCCAGCCTAGACAATTTGGCAAGACCCTATCTCAAAATAAAAATTTTTGTTTGGGGATATAGCTCAGTTGGTAGAGTGCTTGTCTCACAAGCACAAGGCCCTGGGTTCAAATCCCCAGCACAGCAAAACAAATCAAAATAAAAATTTTTAAAAAGGGCTGAGGCCAGGCATGGTGGAACACATCTCAGAAGACTAAGGCAAGAGGATTGCAAGTTCAAGGGAAGCCTCAGCAATTTAGCAAGGCCCTAAACAACGAAGTGAGACCTTGTCTCAAAATAAAGAGGGTTAGAGATATGGTTCAGTGGTAAAGCACCCTTGGGTTCAATCCCCAGCAGAAAAAATAAAATATAGAAATAAAAAAAGACCTGGGGATATAGCTCAGTGATAGAGTGCTTGCCTAGCATGCATGAGGCCCTGAGTTAATTCCCAGTACTAACAACAAAACACAAAGCTGCAAACTCAGATCAGTTGCCATTTAGTTATCTTAGAAGACCATTCCCCAACTAAATTCACTATTTGCATTTGCCTTCACAGGCAGCAAAAAAGAAAAACTAAAATATCACCCATATAATTTGGGACAACTATTAATTGTTTTCATTTGAAACACCAAATAACTGAAAACAAAAAAGTGAAAAATAACTGAAAACAGAAAAGTGTTTTTGTTATGTGATTCCCCCCTTTACTATAACTTTGTAGGCACAATCGTAAATGTTTGCAACCATTACATTTTCAAATGAGTGATGCTCAACCTGGAGTTCACTGGATAGTAGGGAACCCTTGTCTTGGCTTCTGTTTGTGACACATTTGCAAATGAATCAAGATATTCTGGCATAGCTCCAACCCTTTTAAAACACACAGATTAAATGTCAATTTTTGAAAGTGTCTGCACACTCAGTCATGCTGGATGATAAAATTGTGTAGGGGGTGGTGAGGGGGAACATTCCTTCTGGAAAGTCTCCTCTCCATCTTCTACATTAGCTAAAATGAGTAAGCATCAGCTCCTGACGGATACGATCAGCCTCTAAGTCCAGAGACTCCATGTGCTCATACTCTTCCTCAGGGGGCTGTTCCATGGATCCTGTCATTGGAGAGGACCAAATATCCATTCCATGCTCCAAAGAGATGTTGTGGAGGACACAACAAGCCACGATGATGTGGCTGGACTTCTCTGGTGAGTACTGCAGTGCCCCTTTGGATCCATCCAGGCAGCGGAAACGGGAGCAGAGGGTTCGAAAAGTCTTCTCAATCACACTGTGAGTTGCAGAATGGGCCATGTTATACCGATTTTCAGCTGGAGTTTCAGGAATGGAAAGTGGGGTCATAAGCCAAGTGCGAAGAAAGAAGGAACTGTCACCTGTGTGGAAGGCCCAAAGAAATCATAAGTGATTATAAGTACAATTCTGAAAGATATTGAGAATGAATAAGAAAATGCAATGAGTCAGGTGCAGTGAATCTCAGCGACTCAGAAGGCTAAGGCAGGAGGATGGCAAGTTCAAGGCCAGACTGGGAAACATAGCAAGACTGTCAGGAAAAAAAAAAAAAAAAAGTCTGGGGATGTAGTTTAGTGTTAGTGAGCACCTGGGTTCAATCCCTATTCACAGTCACACACACACAAACACACAGACACACACAGCTTTGGAAACAAAGCACACCAGGAAAAAAAAAAAAAAAGGCAAGAGAAAAATGTTGTGGTAAAAAGAAAGTATGCCAAAGTCACGAGCATAAGACACGAGTCTTGGCTGGGAATATCCTTGGTTAAAACCAACAGAGGAAAAAAAGCTGAGTGCTAACAAAAGCCAAATCTGAAAAAATATAGGAAAAAGGTGGAGGAACTGGAGGAAGTAAAATTCCAGGATTTTTTTTTTTTTTTTAGCTTTTTAGGGCTAAGGATTGAATCCACGGCCTTGTGCAAGTCAAGCACTCCACCACTAAGCCACACCCCAAACCCATGGATTTTTCAAAATTCAGAAATACTGTTTTTTAATAAAAGACTTAATAAAAACTATCAAATAGCATCAGTCCCAGTGGCATATGCCTGTAATCCCAGTGACTCAGGAGGCTGAGGCAGAAGGTGTGCACATTTGAGGCCAGCCTCAGCAACTAAGCAAGATCCTAAGCAAATTAGCATGACCCTGTCTCAAAATTAAAAAAAAAAAAATTAAAAATTAAATAAAAAAAGGGATGGGGATGTAGCTCAGTGGTAGAGAGCCCCAGAATTCAATCCCCAACACCATAAAAAACAAACAAATAGCATGCCAATTTTCAAATCTCTAAAAAGCAAGAAGAGTACAATAGAGAAAAGAATATTCCCAACTTTGAAGGCAGCAACTAGGGAGACCCTGTCTCAAAATAAAATTAAAAGGACTGGGGATGTAGCTCAGTGATAAAACAACTTTGAGTTCAATCCCTAGTATTATACAAGAAGGGGGAAGTGGGGAGTGGAGAAAGAAAAAGAGAATTCTACCAGGAGATCCTAAAACAGTTGTGAGGAAAATTTCTAACTTTATCACTAAACTTTCAGATCTGAAAGCACTACCTAGGTATTTCAAAGTATTTTATGGGACAATAATAATTTATCCTTCTAGTGCTGAAGAGGACAAGATAAAGTCCCAGCATCTTTAGTAGTGATCAGAACTCAGGTGTTCTGCCTTCCTAGCTATCACAATAGAACTGGAACATAGTTTTGTCACAGAGGAACTGGAAGAATTTCACATTAACAAGGAGAACATAAATATAATGATGCATAAATAGTGAGAAGGAAATGAAATCAGAAGTCAATTAAAATAACACACACAAGGTATTCCCCTTAAGTGACTTCCTTATCAAATGATCCTGGGAAGTGCTAACAATAACAAACAAAACTGGGGTGCAATGTCCTAACAGCACAATGATTCTATAATGTTTAACTGTCCTGACTCACTATGTCTGGCAGATGAAGTGTCTCACACAGAGGCACATCCTCTTAGAAATCTGAGACAGACAATAGGCCCTGGAGTACCAAGTTGCACAATCACTGTGCTCCTGACCCATCAATTACAGTAAACAGTTTGGACTGTTCAGTGCTGGGCACTGTTCCAAAAATAGAGGACTAGTTTCTTTTAGGAGTTAACTTTCTTTTTTTTTTTTTTTTGGGGGGGGGGTACTGGTGATTGAACTGTCAGGGGCACTCAATTACTATTTTACATTTTATAAAATATAAATGTATATTCTGTATTTTATATTTTACTATTTTATATTTTACTTAGAGACGGGGTCTCACTAAGTTGCTTAGCATTGTGCTTTTGCTGAGGCTGGCTTTGAACTCTCGATCCTCCCGTCTCAGCCTCTAGAACCACTGGGATTGCAGGTGTGAGCTAACATTTCTAACTGAATTAACTATAAATAACTAGGAAGTCACACAAAATTTTAAAATTTTATGCTTATTTGACTTTTTTTCCTTCCTATTTTAACTTATTTCAATTGACCTCACCTCTACTAAACACCAAATTTAAGAAAGTGGTATTGTTGTGCCTGGTATGGTGGCACACACCTGTAATCTCAGTAACTGCTGAGGCTAAGGTGGGAGGATCACAAGTTCCAGGTCAGGCTCCACAACTCAGGGAGACACTGTCTCAAAACAAACAATAAAAAAGGGCAGGGATGTAGCTCACTGGTAGTGTGCCCGTAGGTTCAATCCCTGGTACTACAAAAATTTTTTTTCATTGTGATCTACATTAGTTTCCCTCCTGCCTGTGTCTGTTTGTCTGTCTGTCTCTGTCTCTCTTTCTATGTGGTTTCAGGGACTGAACATTTAACCCAGGGCCAGTCTACCACTGAGCTACATCCTCGGTCCTTTTCAGTTTTTATTTTGAAACAGGGTCTTGCTAAATTGCCCAGGCTGGCCTTGAATTTGCCATCCTCCTGCTTCAGCCTACCAGGTAGCTGGGATTACAGACATGTGTCAGGCTGTGCTAGACACTTTTAAATATTATTTCTTATTATCCAATCCCAACTCTACCATGTTAGACATTAAATTCATTTTACAAATGAGAAGATCAAAATACATGTCATCCATCCTTTGATATCTCAGGCAAGGGGAAGAGCTTAGTTACTAAATGTTAATTTCAGATTCAGAATCACTAAAATAACAGTAAGTACTATAAAAGAGACTAAGATAAACATCTATGATGAATGTCTAAAAGCAGAGATGTTAAATGATTTTGTTATGATTTCTCTAAGAAACAGTATAATCCTTAAATGGAGGGAGATATACAGGCCACCCAGTTAATTTTCTAAAATGTTCCACCATCATTAACTGGTTATAATGCAAACACCACTGGAAAACAGGCACTTAGGTGGGGATTGGGATCAGAATTGTTAAACAGATTATAATTGCTTATATGATCAGTCATCCATAAGACATTCTGGCAGATTTTACCCAAAGCTGCTTAACAGGACTAGGCCAAGAACTGACAAAATAAGAACTCAAGCTGAATCATTTCCAGGAGTAGGTATATTTAGAGGAGAATTTGGGTAATGCATCCTGAAGGGATAGATGAGAATGAGGACAGGAAGGGATGACACTCTAAGTGAATATATGCTGAAGAAACAAAGGGAAATCAAATCTTTTTCCAAGTTTGAAACATCTAGAACTATTCCACAAATCTGATGGTGTGAAGATACAATTTCTAATGTCTGGGGCTCTCATGAAAATACCCCTTTTGAGCAGCTTGTCGTTCCTTATAAACATGTGAATCTTATTTATCTCATTGTCCACAAGTCCTCTAGAGACCACTATTTTCCAATCATAAAAATCATTTAACACACTTGTTAAAAATGGATGTCTATGGCTAACCTTGAAAACTCTCATTCCAGCGGTTTTTTTTGTGGTACTGGAGATTGAACCTAGGGGCACTCTATTACTGAGTCACATCCCAACCCTTTTCATTTTTTATTCTGAGATAGGGTCTTGCTAAGTTGCTGAGGCTGGCATCGAACTTGCAATCTTCTTGCCTCAGCCTCCCAAAATGCTGGGATTACAGATGTAAGCCAAGGTGCTTGGCTTTCCCCTCCCCCCCCCATCCTGGGAGTTAAACCCAGGCTCTCCCACTAGAATAGGCAAGTGCTCTATCACTGAGCTATATATGTATTCCCAGCCATTTGATTGATTGATTGATTGATTTTAGTACTGAAGATTAAACCCAGGGACACCTTACCACTGAGCTGTATCTCCAGTCTTTTATTTTATTTTGAGACAGGATCTCTTTAAATGCTGAGGATCTCACTAAGTTGCTGAGGCTGCCTCAAACTTGTGATCCTCCTGCCTCTGCCTCCCAAGTCAGTGGGATCACAGGTAAGCACCACTACCCTGATTAATTACATGATTCATTTTATCTTGAAGATCTGTGAAATATTAAACAAATCAAGGGATCTCAAGCTAGTTTTCTTGTTTAGAGTTCATGGAGACCTTCTAAGGGAATATGCTAGAAATGACAGTACTAAGGGAGTTGGTTTCCACTTTTTCAATTTCCATTGGTATATTTTCCTAGGTTTCTTCCTGCTTAGCACGTGGTCTGGCACCAAACCTGGCCTATTTCCCCCCTCTACCCTAAAATAAAAACTAAAAGTTGAGCTGTCAGGCTCAAGTTTTTGTTTTTGTTTTTGTTTCAGTATTAGGGATTGTATCCAGGGGTGCTTTACCATTGAGTTACATCCCCACGCCTTTTTATTTTTTATTTTGAGATAGGGTCTCACTAAGTTGCTTAAGGCCTCACTAAATTGCTAAGGTTAGCCTTCAACTTGCAATCCTCCTACCTCAGCCTCCAGAGTTGTTGGGATCACAGACTTGTGCTACTGAGCCTGGCTTGTTTTTCATTTGGACACAGGGTCTCCCTAAATTTCCCAGGCTGACCTTGAATTTACAATCCTCCTGCCTCAGCCTCCTGAGTATCTAGGATTATAGGTACATGGCATATAGCCCAGTTGGCAGTGCAAATTTTTACTACAACATACATGCAATTTAGTTTTGCATACTTATGGACATGATTGTCTAGGATAAATCCCTGGAAGTGGAAGAGCTGGGTCAAATATGTTTTTAAATTTAAGTAAATGTCTTTGTTGTTGTTGTTGTTGTTCTTGTAGTGGGGACTGAAACCAGAGGTGCTATACCACTGAGCTACAGCCCTAGTTCTTTTTTTATTTTTTGAGGCAGGGGTCTTACTAAATTGCACACGTTCCCCTCAAACTTGTGATCCTCCTGTTTCAGCTTTCTGAGTAACTGAAGTTACAGACATGTGCCATCACATCCAGACTTAGTAAATGTCTTTTAAATGTTGATTTTTTTTAATAAAATTAAGGATCAGGGGCTCAGGGTGTAGCTCAATGGTAGAGCACTTACCTATCATGCAAGTTCTGGGTTTGAGCTCCAGCATGAAAGAAAAAAAAAAAAAAAAAAAAAGGAAGAGGGAGAAGGAGAAGGAGGAAAAAAAATTAATGCTCAAAGCATTTTCTCCTGAGGTCTAATAAAAATTTCAAAGGACTCAGATTCAGGTCTACAGACTCTAGAGTATTTCATTCTACTCTACTACATAATTTTTCTATGACATAAATTGAAGATTTATAACTACAAACTTACCAAGAAGCCAGCTCTCTTTGTGCATCCCAGCTTCAAACTGACTATTTAGAGAAGATTGCTGCAGCACAGCAAAGTCCTGTAGGCTACCTGGCCAGTTTGTCTCCACCGTCATTAGTGCTCCTCTGATGTCACACACCATCAGGCAGTTTAAAGAATGCAGACCCTTGCGGTTCACATAGGAGAGGTCTTCAGCATTCGGTGCCTTGATTGCCACATGGATACAGTCAACCACGCCTATCACCCCTGGCATCCCTGCCAACCCATAGAATTCATCTTTCAGAGCCTGTGTGGATGCTTCATCAGTTGGAAAGTGAATGAACTGTGAGGCCCTTTCCACAAGTGCTTCTGTGACATTGGCAACACAACGACTCATAGAGGCCTGACTAATTCCAATAGCATCTCCCATTCGAGTCTGGAAGGAACCTGAGGTATAAAAGCCCAATGCTGCAAGAATTTGTGTCTCTGGGCTAATAGCCCTGGATCGCTGTGTAGGTCTAGAAAGACTCGCTCCCAAGAGCTCCACCAAATAATAAATGAACTGACGAGGAAACCCATACATAGACATCAAGTAGTCATCAGTTACATCGTCCAGCTTAAAACGGTCCAATGTCCGGTGACCTCGGCCATATAGCAAGAGATCACAGTCAAGAACTGTTATTGGTATAGCCATTGCAAATGTGAATGTTGTCTCTCCTTCTATCTGCTACTTTTTCTGAACTCTTCCCAATGACGATGTTGGTACAAGAAAGTATTGAAGTGTCAGAATTCAACAGCTAACCACCACTTAAATGGTTCTGGCATTTATAATCTTCAGTCTGTAAAGGTTAAAACAAAAAAAATTAGAAACCTACCAAAGACATTAAAGTGGCTCAAACGCTACAACAGCACATTTTGAGCCAATCCATTTTGTTGAGGCAAAAGGGGTTGTATCTATTAATTCATGGCTGCATGACAAAGTTGGTCTGATTTGAAGGATAATGGGAGTTAAGTTTGATGGTTCATTTAACGCCTGGCATTTCAACTGAGAACAGCAAAAGATTAATGGGGATGATGGCACAATTACTGGCAAGATAAAAGAGGTCTGCTCCTATCTATACAAGCCACAAAACAGCTGAGAAGTCATAACTACCTTGGGTAAGAATTAGTCACAGGTTTGTTATCCACAGTCCCATGGGTCTATATGATAAGCACGGGACAGACATGGAGGTGTCAAACCAGTTCACGAGGGTGCGGAGGTTGGGAGGAGAGAGAAAAAAGTTTAGCAATGCATTACCCATCCTGGGGGACGTGCACTGCTACAAAACTAGGCTGTTCCCTCACCACAAGAAATCCAAACCGAGAGGTTAAGGGCTCGGAAGTAAGGAAGTCCAGTGGGTTCGAAAGACAGGCGCGAAGGGAGAGGCGGAGAGAGCCAGCTTCAGGAAGAAACTCCGCCACTTTTACAACGCGCATTAAAAATGGATACCAAAATCCGTCGGCGACCGCCAAAGTCGCCCAGTCTGGTCACCCACCTCTCCGTGGCTGCCAGGTTACCAAACGGATACTCCACCCACCCAGCGCAGGCTGGCCCTCCTCCGGAACCGGCGGCCGCACACAGGCAGCCACGGCGCGCAACAGCGGCACCACCCACTCGGCGTCAGCACCCGCCCCACGCCGCGTCCTCACTGCCGCTGCCGCCGCGGCCTGCGCTTCGTCTCCGCACTTTCCACACAACGCTCCAACGGTCTTGCTATCTCAAAGACACCATTCGTTCGGCATTTCTTTGCTCCTGACTGGCATGTAGGTTTTTCATAAGAAGACTTTTATAGAAGAGATTTTTTGTGTGTGGATATTTTGGGTAGCCAAAGGACTAAGTAGTGATTTTATGTCGTAGCGAAAGTGCGGACGAGGTTGGGCAGCTGGATTTCCCTCTAACTCTCTCCCTCCCCACCGCCAGCACTGAAGCGGATGAAAACAAACACTAACGATGGCGGCGCCGGGGGACGACCGGCTGCTGGGTTAAGGCAGGGGTGTTCGTTTGACCCGTGAGGGAAGCCCTGAAGAGAACCAGTCGACGTGATTGCGAGAACTTGCGCAGTGCTGCGAGCGAAACGTCCGGGGGCTGCGATCCGGGAGCCTCCTAAGGCACGAGGTTTCTGCGACCTGTGCTGTCACTGCAGCCCCGGAGCGCGGAACACTCTGCCAGGTGGCGCGGCTGGCCGGCCCCAGGCCCCGGCCTCCGTAATGAAAACTCCGAGCCACTCTCTGTGCCGCAGCTTCGCAGGTACTAACTTTGGGGGAGGGTACCCCCAGATCTCTCAGCGCCCCCGGGTGGGAGGCGGTGGATCTGCGGCCCTTCGGCCACCTCCTTGTGGAAGCCGAAGCCTACTCGCCGAGGTTCCGTCCCTAGAGCCCCTAAGTTTTGTTGGGGAAATCGAGGTGGTGTAGGCCCCATTGACTTTTAATTGTTCCCAGTCTTTACAGAGGCTCGTACAGCTTTCTTCTCTACTTTCTGAGCTCTTCGGGTTAGGTCGTTAGACTTTTTGTGGGTAATTTTTGGGGCCATTAACTCCGGGGTTGGGTACCAGTATGAATGAGGTAGGTTAGGTTTTCATTCAGTCAAGATTTGTCGAGAGTCAAATGTACTCCGCGTGTAGGTGAAGGTGACTGTTGACTGGTCACCTAAGGTTCACGACCATCTTACTCGCAGTGGAACGACCTCTGGAAACCCGCGATCCATTCTTATTAGTTAAATCTCTGGGTAAGTGGTTAAGCACCTTCTTTGGCTCATCACTAATACATAACAGTTTTCACATACCCAGTCAGTTATCTTTCAGTAGTATTTCACCCTCCGCTGGCCATCCCATACCCAAAAAAAGAAAGAAAGAAAGAAAGAAAAAAAAAAAAAAAGCAAAAGTAAAGCATTTAAAAGTACCCTGGTACTGGGACTACAAATTAAGAACCTTTTATTTTTTGAGACAGGGTCTCACTAAGTTGTCCAGGCTGGCCTAGAACTTGCCTCCAGCATTTGCTGAGAATACAGGTGTGCCATATTGTTCCTAGCCTAAAAGTACCTGTTGTCTCCTTCTACTCACTTTATAACTTCTATCATGGAAGAATGTATTAAGTACCTTCACTCACTTGGATGTGTATAGTAATAATAAGAAACAACAGACCTTTTTTTCGGGGGGGGGGGGTGTTGTTGATTGAACCCAGGGGCACATTACCACTGAACTATATGTCCAGCCCTTTTTGTTTGTTTACTTTGAGACAGGGACTTGCTAAGTTGCTGAGGCTGGCCATTATCCTGTCTTAGCCTCCCCAGTCACTGCGATTATAGGCCTGCATCCTTGTACCCAAGAATGCAACAGGCCCTTTCTTTAAACTACTTCAGCTTGTAAGTTTTTTGTGTATTGTTTTATGAGTATTAGCTCTTGTGTGGATTGGATCTTTATCTTTAGATATTATAACTCTCACTAAATTATAAGGGTTTTTGTTTTCAACTCTCCATTCTACAGCTCAGGAGGAGTATTATTGTTTATTTATTTTTATTGTTTTGTAGTTCTGGGTTTCGATCCCAAGGCCTTGTGCATGTTGAAGTATTATTGTTTGTTTATTTTTATTGTTTTGTAGTTCTGGGTTTCGATCCCAAGGCCTTGTGCATGTTGAGAAAGGGTTTTACCAATGAGTTACATCGTAGTCATTTTTACTTTTATTTTGAGACTTTTATTTTTATTTTGCTAAATTGCACATGTTGACCAGCAACTTTGCATCCCCCTCATTAGTCTCCCTAGTGGGTGGGATTACAGGCTTTCATCACCTTGCCCAGCTAAGAAATATTTTTTTTTTGCTACTGGGGAGTCACCCCAGGAGTGCTTTACCACTGTTTCATCCTGGCCTTTTTAATTTTTTTTTATTTTGAGATAGGGTCTCACCAAGTTGCTTAGGGCTTCACTAAGTTGCTGAGGCTGGCCTTGAACTTGTAGTCCTCCTGTCTCAGTCTCCCAAGATGCTGGGATTATAGGAGTTCACCACTATGACTGGCTTCCCCAGCCCTTTTTATTTTATTATTTATTTATTTATTTTGGTACCAGGGATTGAAACTAGGGGCACTTAACCACTGAGTCATATCCCCAGCCCCCTTTATTTAAAAAAAAATTTAGATGATGATAGACCTTTATTTTATTCATTTATTTATATGTGGTGCTGAGAATCAAACCCAGTGCCTCACACTTCCTAAGCAAGTGCTCTTCCACTGAGCCACAACCCCAGCCCTCCCCAACCCTTTTTATGTTTTATTTTGAGACAGGGTCTCACCAAGTTGCTTAAGGCCTCGCTCAGTTGCTGAGGCTGACCTAGAACTTGCAGTCTTCCTGCCTCAGCCTCCTGATTACAGGCATATGCCACCATACTAGACTTAAAATTATTTGAAAATAATTAGCTGTTTTAACCTTAGATTAAATATGGGCCAGTTTATTAGAGAAATCCTCTGAAGGCCTGTGTAGCTTGCACAGGCTGTTTGGTTTATCTTAATGGTGTCCCCCATATGCCCTTGGTCACAAGAGAAGGGATAAGAATGTGAATCACCACTACTTGGAAGAACAACTCAATGTGCACATACAGTTGACTATTTGTTATCTCCTTAGTGAAAGTAAAGGTGAATCAAGAATTAATGGAAGTGATAACTTAGAATTGTTGTTTTGTAAAATACTACTTCCATTTATGGTTTATATACATGTGAAGGAAATAGAGTTAAAAATCATTTTTTTGTTTTTAGTAATCTCTTCAAATTTCTGTCTCCTCCATCCTAACTTCCTTTATATTGTCCATAGTTACTAGGTCATTTGGAGATAATTTGAAATACTTATTTAAATTAGATACTATCTCTTTGAAATGGAGGTTTAAAGTTTTTTGTTTTTTGTTTTTTGTTTTTCCTTTGGTACTGGGATTTAGCCCAGGGGGCCCTTTATCATGAGTTACATGCCCAACCCTTTTAATGCTTTATGTTGAGACAGTATCTTGCTTAGTTGCTTAGGGCTTGGCTAAATTACTTAGACTGGCCTTGAATTTGTGATCTTCCTGCCTCTTTCATTGGGATTACATGTATGCACCACCCTGCCCAGCTTAAGGATGTTTTCCCCACTCATGTTTGTGTCTTGAAAAAAAAAATTTTTTTTTTAGTTGTAGATGGACACAGTATCTTTATTTTTATTTATTTTTATGTGGTGCTGAGGATCGAACCCAGGGCCTCACATGTGCTAGGCAAGCGCTCTACCACTGAGCTATAGCCCCAGCCCCTGTGTCTTGGAATTTTAAAGAAACCAGATGTTGACCTTATTATTTGAATTGGTTTTTAAATTGTTTCTAGTTAATTAAGCATAGCCTTTATTCCCTCTTCCAATTTATTTTGTATTTATTTGCTTTTTTTCTGGCTTCCAGAAATTAATATTTGAGTATTAATTATAAAGGTATTTAAGGATATAAATTTACCTCTGAATTCCCTTTTTATTGTAGCATTTGTTTTGATGCCAAACATTCTGTATTTTGTTAATTTCTAGATAATTTGAACTTTGGTTTTTATTCCAGTGCTTATTATTGAAAGGTTCTTAATTTACACATGGTTAACTTTTCATTGTTTATTTCTAGTTTTATAGATTTAGGCAATATTACGTTGGAATTTTTTCTCTTTTTATTTTGGTTTCATGGCAGTGCTGGATTGAACCCAGGACATCCAGCATGCTAAGCAAATGCTCTATCACTGAGATATTCTCCTCAGCCAGTATTGGGAATTTTTCTGTGACCAAGTGAATGATCAATTCATTTTTATTTAATTTTTTTGTTGTTGTTTATTTTTTGCAGTACTAGGGATCGAACCCAGAGGTACTTTACCATTAAGCTACATCCCCAGCCCTTTTATTTTGAGACAGGATCTTAATTAACCCAGGCTGACGTTGAATTTGCCATCCTCCACCTTTAGCCTCCAAGTCATTGGAATTAGGCCTGTGCCACCAGGTCAGAACATGATCTATTTATGTGGTGTTCCTTGGACCTGAGATAAGAATGTGAAAGGTAGTGGGACAGGGCTTCTCATGCCCTTAACCCCAGTGGCTGGGGAGGGTTAGGCAGAAGGATTGCAAGTTCAAGGCCAACCTCAGGAACTGAGTGAGACACTGTCTCAAAATAAAAACAAAAGAGGCTTGGGATGTAGGTCAGTGTTAAAGTGCCTCTGGATTTAATCCCCAGTACTAAAAAAGAAAAAAAGAATGTGAAAGGTAGAAATAAGTAGCTAAGAGCTTTGTTGAGAATCCCATATATGACCATCACTCTTATAGGCGCCCTGCATGAATTAGTCAGTCCTCACCAGAACTCTATGAGGTTGGTATTTATTACCATTTTGTAAGTATGGAATCCAAACTATAGAAAGATTGAAACTGGATCCTAAGTGCTAGGTTGTCACCTACATATTTCTTGTTGTCCAATCTGGTAGACTGAGGCAAGGAGAGTTACAAATTCTAAGCCATCCTGGGCAACTGAACAAGACCCTATCTCAAAATATAAAGGGCTGGGAGTGAATCTTAGTGGCAAAGCTGGATTCAATTCCAGCACCACCAAAAAAAAAAAAAAAAAAGAAGTTATTTGTATATAATCTCTTGCCAAATTATGCATTTGTTTCTTTTGCTCTTTCCTTCCTTTTTTGACGGTGTCACCTTACTCCAGTTTTTTTGTTCATTTGTTTGTTTTTTTGGTACTGGGAATTGAACCCAGGGGAACTCAACCCCTGAGCCACATCCCCAGCCCTTTTCTTTTTCTTTTTTAATGTTTTTTCAGTTGTAGGTGGACATAATACCTTTATTTTATTTTTATGTGGTACTATGGATGGAACCCAGGGCCTTACTCGTACTAGGCAAGCACTCTACCACTGAGTCAGAACCCAGCTCCCCTAAGCCCTTTTTTGTATTTTATTTAGAGATAGGGTCTCACTGATTTGCTTAGCACCTCACTAAATTGTTGAGGCTGGCTTTGAACTCTCAGTCCTCCTGTCTCAGCTTCCACAGCTGCTGGGATCACAGGTGTGCACCACTGTGCCCAGCCCTTACTCCAGTTTTGTTGCCAACTCACATTGGGATTACTTTAGTAGCTTCCTAGCAGATTTGATGTTCAATATCCCCTGCCTCTTGTTGAAGTTAACTTTCCTGTCTTTCCCTACTAAATGATCTACATGGACTCCCTACTAACCTGTTAGACTCTCGTTTGCTCACTTCCATGTCTCCTTAGTAGGTTCTTTGGGCCATACTTACCTGCTTTATTTTTCTTTCCCCATTTACTTGAAAATCCTGAGCTGTGTACTTCTCTCCTATTCTTCTCATATTCCTCTAGGACTCCAATTATGCTTGTTAGACCTCTCCCATGTGGGTTCTGTGGCAAGTAACCAGATGTCTCATTTTGTATTTGTTGTCATTGTTACTGAAAGCTCAGTCCTTGTCTCTGATGCCATTCCAATAATGAGGATATGTTATAAAGAAAAGGAAAAAGAAGTTTTACTGCTTTACTAACAAAGGAGAAACACAGGGGACTCCTGTCCCATCAAGGGGAAATGAGGGTGATTCAAAGGCTGTATTCCAGGTGTGCCCTGGGTAGAAGGGGGGTGTTTAATTCACTTGTTAATTTGGGAGATTTCTTAGCTTTTCTTGTACCATCCCTGAAGTCTGAATTACTTCATTTCTATGGTGGGTGTGTGCTTAAGGACAGAACTTCCTCTAGGTTGGGGAAGAAGGGTATTCGTGTTTTCCCCCAAATTAGGGAGAGGAAGATTAGGGAGAGGGAGGGAGAAGAGAAAAAACATGTCTCCTTGAAAAATATTTAAAGCATGAAGTGGACCACTGTTACAATGTGGTGATTAAATACCTCAGGGAATACCACTTTCACTCTCAAAAGTATCCCAGCAGGTCATGGCAGCACATGCCTGTAATCCCAGTGGCTTGGGAGGCTGAGACAGGAGGATCTTGAGTTCAAAGCCAGCCTCAGCAATAGTGAGGTGCTAAGCAACTCACTGAGACTCTGTCTCTAAATAAAATATAAAATAGGGCTGGGTATGTGACTCAGTGGTCGAGTGCCCCTGAGTTCAATCCCCAGTACCAAAAAAAAGTATCCCAAAGTTGTCTTGTGTGGTCTCTGGTGTTCTTTTCTATGTTTTCCATCATTTTGCTTCTCTATGATTCAGTATAGAAATTTTTTTCTGTATATACCCTCAGTTTTTACCCTCTTCTGCTTGTCTAACCTGTTAAAATCAACCATTGAAAAATTATAAAGAAATTATCAGACAGCTTGGAATGGAACCACCATTTGACCCAGCTATCCCACTCCTTGGCCTATACCCAAAGATTTAAAATCAGCATACTATAGAGATACAGCCACATCAATGTTCATAGCTGCTCAATTCACAATAGCCAGATTGTGGAACCAACCTAGATGTCCTTCAATTGATGAATGGATAAAGAAACTGTGGCATATATATACAATGGAATATTACTATGCCATAAAGAATGATAAAATTAGGCATTTGCAGGCAAATGGGTGAAATTGGAGAATATCATGCTAAGTGAGATAAGCCAGTCTCAAAAAACCAAAGGATGAATGATCTCACTGATAAGCGGATGATGACACATAATGGGGGGTGGGAGGGGTTAGTGTTAGGGTTATGGTTAGGTTTAGGATGAGGGTTAGAGAGGGTGGCAAGAATAGAGGAAGGAAGGACTGTATAGAGGGAAAAGAGGGGTGGGGGGAAGGGAAAAAAATAACAGAATGAATCAAACAACGTTACCCTATGTAAATTTATGATTACACAAATGGTATGCCTTTACTCCATGTACAAGCAGAGAAGCAACATGTATCCCATTTGTTTACAATAAAAAAAAATAAATAAAAAATAAAGGTCAACTATAATTATTTCCAAGTGGTAAAAAAAAAAGAAATTATAAGTTCTAGCACTTCTATTTGGGAATTCCCCACCCGCTCAGGACTGAACCGAGGACTATGATACCACCGAATTACATCCCCAGCCATTTTTTAATTTAATTTAATTTTTTTTTTTTTTGACCAGGCACTAAGCCCAGGGCTAGTTAACCTCTGAGCCACATGCACAGCCCTTTTTATTTTTTATTTTTGAGATGAGATCTTGCTAAATTGCTTAGGGTCTCTCTAAGTTATGCTTAGAGCCTCGTTAAATTGCTGAGGCTGGCCTCAAGCTTGGGATCCTCTTGCCTTAACCTTTTTTTTTTTTTTTTGTGACAGGGATTGAACCTAGGGGCGCTTAACCACGGAGCCACATACCTAGCCCTTTCTAATGTTTTATTAGAGACAGGATTTCGCTGAGTTTCTTGGGACCTCACTAAATTGCTGAGGCTGGCTTTGAACTCTAGATCCTCCTGCCTCAGCCTTCCAAGCCACTGGAATTACAGGTGTGCACCATGGTGCCCAGCTAGCCTTAGCCTCTTAAATCGCTGGGATTATTGGCATACGCCATTGGGCTCAGCCCCAGCCATTTTTTATTTTTCAAGATGGGGAATCAACAAATCATTTTGAGTTTATCTCCATGAATACCTTTTGACTGTCTGTTTGTTTGTTGTTTTCTATGCTGAGTACTAAACTCAGGGCCTTAAGCGCTCTAGGTAAGTGCTGTGTCCTGAGCTATATCCCCAGCCCTGCCTAGTTTGTTTTAAATATATGCCCAGCATTTTATATGAAAAGTTGTACAAAGAATTTGTGGTCTAGGATGACGTTATCCACATTACTGAAACTGATAATACTAGGTTGTCATCTACGTATTTTTTGTTGCCCAACCTGCTAGTGAACTCTTGGGCCCAAGCAGTCCTCCATCTTAGCCTCCCAACTCACTGATTGAAGGTGTATTTCACCTTACCAGGTTTCACTCCTATTTTTAACCAACCAACTACAGAGTTCCCTCCATCCCTTCCTTGCATTTAGTAATTTGCTGGAAATTCTCACAGAATTCACTAAAAAAAATTCTTTGTTTTTGTTTTTAATATTGAAGACTGAACTCAGAGGTACTTTGCCTAGCACAGTGGTGCCTGTCTGTAATCCCAGGGACTCAGGAGGCCAAATTCAAGGACAGCCTCAAAAATTAGCAGGACGCTGTCTCAAAATGAAAAGGACTAGGCATATAGCTCAGTGGTAAAGGGCTCCTGGGTTCAATCCCCAGTACCAAAAAAGGAAAAACAAGAACAACAAAAGAAAAAACACCAGGGTACTTTATAGCTGAGCTACATCCTTAGCCCCCCGCCCCCTTTTTTTGTTTGTTTGTTAAGTATTTTTTAGTTGTAGATGGACACAATGTCTTTATTTTATTTTATTTATTTTTATGTGGTTCCGAGGATCAAACCCAGTGCCTCATACAAGCCAGGCAAGCACTATACAACTGAGCCACAACCCTAGTCCCTACCCAGCCCTTTAAAATTTTTTTAATATTTGATAATAAAATAAAGAAAACAAAATTGTTTTTGAGGTTTTTTTTTTTTTTTTTTTTTTTTTTTTTTTTTGCAGTGCTGGGGATTGAACCCAGGGCCTTATGCTTGCAAGGCAAGCACTCTACTAACTGAGCTATCTCCCCAGCCCTGAGTTTTTATGTGTTAATTTTTTTCTGTCTTTTTCCCCACTCTGTGGTACTGAGATTCAAACCCAGGGCCTCACGTATGTTATGCAGGCACTCTACCACCAAGCTATTTGCCTAGCCCTTAAAATTTTTATTTATTTATTTATTAATTACAGGGGATTGAACTCAGGGTACTTGACCGCTGAGTCACAGCCCTAGCCCAATTTTGTGTTTTATTTAGAGACAGGGTCTCACTGAGTTGCTTAGTGCTTCTTTGTTGCTGAGGCTGATTTTGAACTCAAGATCCTTCTGTCTCAGCCTTCTGAGACACTGGGATTACAGGCCTGCAACACCTTTCGCAGCTATCCCTTAAAATTTTATTTTTGAGAGTCTCAGTTGTTCAGGTGGCTTCGAATTTGCCATCCTCCTGCCTCAGCCTCCCACGTCACTGGGTTTATAAACATGCACCTCCATGCTCAGCTTGAAACACTTTTTTGCCAGTTTATTGAAAAGGATATTATAAAGGATACAGATGACCTACCAGAAGAGTTGGATAGGTCAAGGTATGGGATGGGGACCTGGGGTGTACAGACCTTCCATGCCCTCTATGGGTTACGCCATGCTCCAGTGTTTCCATTGGTGTTCAGCGATGTAGAAAGACATCACGCATGATTATTCAAGGGTTTTTATGGAGCTTATTCTCTAGCCACCCTGCTCCCTCCCATGGGTGGGGCTAAACATTACAACCCTGTAATCCCCTTAGTCTTTTTTGTGAGTAGTCCCATCCTGAAGCTGTCTCGTGTCCCTACCCTAAATTAGTTCAATAGCATGAACTCTGGTATTATGGAAAGGCTTTAAATGAATAATAAAGGCTGATCACTCAATTTCCAAGGTTTTAGGAGCTCTTTGGTACTGGGGATAAAGACTAAGTATTCTTACTGTATAGCTTCACTCCCATTAAGGTAGCCACTATTAAGAAAAGAAGGGAGAAAATAGCAGGAATTGGTGAGGATTGAGAAATTGGAATCCTTTTTAGTGTTGGTGGGAATATAGAATGAGGACCGTTGATATGGAAAGTAGTATACTGGTTTTTCAAAAAATTAAAGATAGAATTACTGTATGAACCAGCAGTTCACTTCTGGGTACATATTCATCAGCATTTGTAAACTGGGCCAGGGTGGTGCATGCCTGTAATTCCAGTGACTTGAGGCTGAGTCGGGAGGATTGCAAGTTAAAAGCCAACCTCAGCAACTTAGCGAGACCCTGAACATCTTAGTGAGGCCCTGAACAACTTAGGCCCTGTCTCAAAATAAAAAATAACAAGGACTGGGGATGTGGCTCAGTTGTTAAGCACCCCTGTCTTCAATTTCTGGAACAAAAGAGAGAGAGAGAAGAGAGAGGAGAGAGAGAATTTGTCACAGGAGAATGGGGAGCTGAAACTCCAAACCTCAGTTCTTTTGTTGCAAAAGTTATACAGGGAAACTTTATTTTAGGAGAAAGTGAAGTATCAAGCAGAGAGCTTTCTCAAGAAGAGATGAGTCGTCTTCCATCAGAGAATGACAAAGGAAATAGTGCCATTTCCAAATAATTGCTGCTTAATGTTTCCCTGGAGAATTGAAGGTCCATCTACGATACTCTTCTCCAGTCAGGTGTTCAACTCCTTCACTTTTCAGCAGTGGTGTTTTGACCATAGTTGGTCCTCTCTGGAACTCTCATAGCATGCTATTCAGTGGCTCTTCATCTACAAGCCAGACCTGTGTTAATGTGAGCATTGGGGTTCCACATCTTTTTTATTTGACACATCTCCTGATTAGGTCCCCAATGAATTTTTTTGCTTAGTCTCAAGTTCTCTTTTTTCCCAAGTTATATGTTTTTCCACAAGCTATCTGCCAAACTTATTCATCTGCCTTGGCAGTAATTTATAGAAAACTTGGAATAACTTAAAGAAAACCCATTACTTTACAGTGCCGTTCACTACTTATTTTGACACAGTTTTACTAAGTGGCCAAGCTGGCCTCGGAATTGGAATTCTCCTGCCTCAGCCTGCTAAGAAACTGGAATTAGGGATGGGTGCCACTGTGCCTCACTATCTTATACCCTAAATAATTGAAAGCAAGATCTTGAAAAAATAGTTGTACATCAGTGTTCATATTTGCATTGTTCACTATAGTTAAAACATGGAAGCAACTCAAGTATCCATGCATCAGTGAATGGATAAGCAACATGTGATTATATCCATATAATGGAATATTATTTAGCCTTATAAAACAAGGAAAGTTTTTTTCTTAAGTAGTGGGGATTGAACCCATGGAAGCTTTACCAGTGAACTACACTAGGATTATAGGTGTGAGCCACCATGATGGGGAAAAATCAAGGAAATTCTATAACATGCTACATACAAATAAAACCTGAAGGAAATTATGCTAAGTGAAATAAGCCAGTCACAAAAACATCATGTATTATTCACTTCTAAATTTTGTATGATTCTGAGATACTTAGAACAGTTCAAAATCATGGAGACATACTAGGTACGGTAGCCCACGCCTGTAATCCAGGAGGTTAAGGCAAGAGTATATCAAGTTCCAAGCCAGTCTGGGTAATTTAACCAGAACTTGTCTCAAAATAAAGAGCTGGGGATATAGCTTACTGGCATGGTACTCACCTAGCATGTGCCAGGACCTGGGTTCAATCCCTAGTGCTTCAAGCCATACACAACAGATGAGGTGATAAATTTTACTGTGTTTGTGTGTGTTTGTTGCTTGGGATCCAAACCCAGGGCCTTGTGCATGTTATACAAGTGCTCTAACAATGCACTCTAAGATGGTAAATTTTATATCATATGTATTTAACCACAACAGTAATATTTAAAAATTGAAGTTATGCCACTTTTTTATTTTTTATTTTTATTTTTTTGTGCTGAGGATAGCACTCAGGGCCTAAGTACTCTATCACTGTACTATGTCCCCAACCCATTTTATTTTATTTTATTTTATTTTATTTTATTTTATTTTATTTTATTTATTTATTTATTTATTTATTTTTAGATTTTTATTTATTTATTTATTTATTTTTTCGGTGCTGGAGATTGAACCCAGTGCCTGTGCTTACAAGGCAAGCACTCTACCTATTGAGCTATATCCCCAGCCCTTAATTAAAAATAAAATTTTTTTTCATTGTTGATGGACTTTTTTTTTTTTTTCCCTTGGTGCTGGGAATTGAACCCAGGGTCTTGTGCATACTAGGCAGTCACTCTGCCAACAGAGCTATAACCCCAGCCCTGGACTTTTATTTTTTTTATTTATTTGTATGCGGTGCTGAGGATGGAACCCAGTGCCTTACACATGCTAGGAAAGTGCTTTACCACTGAGCTGCAACTGCAGCCCTATTTTATTTTTTTTTGTACTAGGGATTGAACCCAGGGATGCTTTACCACTAAGCCACATCCCTAAACCTTTATTTTTTATTTTGAGACAGTGTCTCACTCAGTTGCTAAGGGTTTCACTAATTTGCTAGGTTGTCTTTAAGCTTGAGATCCTCTTGCCTTAGCCTCCTGAGTCGCTGGGATTACAGACCTGTGCCACTGGGCCAGGTTTTATACTTTTATACTTAAATTTGAAACAGGTTCTTGCCACATTGCCCAGGCTGGCATGGAATTTGCCATTCCCATGACTTGGCCTCCTGGAATTCCAGGCACACACTGCCACCCCCAGCTATTTAATTGTTTTCTGAAAGAAAGAAAATAAATCCATCTTTTTTGTAAATAAAGTACAGCAATAGCATATCTATTGGGGTTGTATATTATGGAATTATAGAATGAAAGAACAGAGAGGGACTGAAAAATAGGGAATTACTTGGAGATAAAAGAAGATTCCTATATATAGTGGCTGAGATCTCTGCCCCCTTTGTTCTTATTTTATATCTAGATCTTCAGATTCAGCCCACTACTCAACATAAAGTGGTACATCTGCATTAGAAAACAGTTTTGTAGTTCCTCAAAAAGTTAAATGTTGAATTACCATATGATCCAGGAATGTAACTTCTAGTTATAAACCCAAGAGAATTGAAAACATATGTTGACCTAAAAACTACACAAAAAGTTTCAATAACTCAGGCCATCAGTTGATGAAAGATACACAAAACGTGGTATGTGTGTGTGCATAGATGTGTGACTATGAATGTCGACCTACAACATGAGGATTCTGGATTGGTTTCTTTTCGTTTTTTGGAATTTCCGCAGTCCAACAGTGCTGGGGACGGGAACCTGGGTCTGGAGCTTGAGAGGCAAGCACCCTACGTGATGGGCTATATCGCCAGCACGACCTACAACATGAATCGAACCTTTCAAACATGCTATGTGAAAAAGCCAGTCATAAAGTCACATGTTTTATGATTTCATTTATATCAATTTTCCAGAATAAAGAAATCTAGGGGACCGGGGTTGTAGCTCAGTGGTAGAGCACTTGCCCAGCACATTTGAGGCACTGGGTTTGATCCTCAGCACCACATATACATAAATTAAAAAAGAAAAAGAGGGAAAACTTCAAAAAAAAAAAAGAAAAGATATCCGTAGGGACAGAATGTTAGTGATTGCCAGAAGATGGCGAGAAGAAGTAGAGAGTGACTGATAATTCATATTTGAGACTTCCTTTTGGTATGATGAAAGTGTTCTAAAGTTAGTGGTTATGATTATACATCTTCATATCTTTGTAGATATAATAAAACCTTAAGTTGTACATTTTAAGTGTGACTTTTGTGTGTGTGTGTTGTACTGGGGATTGAACCCAGAGGCACTGTGCTACTGAGCTACATCCCAGCGTTTTTAGTTTTATTTTTAAAATTTTGAAACAAGGTCTCCCCAAGTTGCTTAGGGTCTTGCTTGAGGCTGACCTCTAACTTATGACCCTCCTGCTTCAGCCTTCTCCTCTGTGTTGCAGTGATTATAGGCGTGCACCACTGCGCCTGGCTGTTGTAGGCCTTTCCCCCCCCCCACCCCCCCACCCCCCCCCCACCCCGCCTTGGTCTTTTTTTTTTTTTTTTTTTTAAGTTGGTGCACTTCTTTTGTATATAATGATGGATTTGTTATATATTTGTACAGGGACACAATAGAGCAGTATAATTTGGCCAGTATCATTCCCCAGCATTCCCACTTCCTCCTTTGTTGTAGACTATTGGTGGCAAAGTTTTTAAGAAATTTTGTAATTTTTAATTTTTAATTTAATTTTGTAAAAATTAAGTTTGTAAGAAAATTAGTGAAACTTCATATAGCCTTCACCTAGATTCACACATCACTTTGCTTTTCTCTCCTTTTCTTTCTTTCTTTTCCTTTTTTTTTTTTTGTACTAAGGATTGAACTCAGGGGCAATCTACCATTGAGCTACATCTCCAGCCCTTTTTATTTTTGATACAGCAACTCTGATAAGTTATACAGGCTGGCCTTGAACTTCTGATCAACCTGCTTCAGTTCCTCTAGTAGCTGGAATGACAGATGAATAACACTGTGCGTAGCACTTCTTTCTCTCTCATATATTCTTTTTAATAATACCTCCCCATCTTGAGAAGTTAATTGTATCTCCTGGAGATAAGAATGTTAAGCAGAGTGTGTCAGGTGTGGTGACACAGGCCTGTAATCCCAGTTATTTGTGAGACTAAGGACAGGAGGAATCTAAATTCAAGGCCAGCCGGGGCAATTAAGCAAGATCATATTTCAAAGTTTAAAAAAATAGGTTTAGGGATGTAGCTCAGTGATTGAGCACTTGTCTAGTACTTAGGAGTTGCTGGGTTCCATTCCCAGTACCAGAGAGAGAGAGAGAGAGAGAGAGAGACAGAAATTGAGACTTAGGGCCAGGGTGGTATGTATACACAATAGAATATTACTCAGCCATAAAGAAGGATGAAATTATGGCATTTGCTGGTAAATGGATGGAACTGGAGACTGTCATGCTAAGTGAAATAAGCCAATCCCAAAAAACCAAAGGCTGAATGTTCTCTCTGATAGGCAGATATGGACTCACAATAGGTGGGAGGAGAGAGGAGTGGAGGTCCACCAAAATGGACAGGTTCGTTGCGGGGAAGGGAGGAGAGATGGGATTGGGAAAGACAGTAAAATGAATTGAACCTATGAATACACAACCAGTGTGACTCCACATGATGTACAACCACAAGAATGGGGAGTTATATTCCATGTATGTATGATATGTCAATACATCCTACTGTCACATGTAACTACGAAGAACAAGTAAGGGGCTAGGGTTGTGGCTCAGTGGTGGAGCACTTGCCTAGCACGTGTGAGGCACTGGGTTTGATTCTCATTCTCAGTACTACATATAAATAAATGAAAAAAATAAAAGTCTATCAACACCAAAAAAAAAAAAAAAAAAAAAAAAAGCTGGGGATGTGAATGCCCTTGGGTTCATTCCCCAGCAAAGAAGTACAAATTATACCAAATTATAATTTGTATCACATTAAATTGTATCAAATTTAGGAATTCACTATTGTTACAAGAATAAAGGGTGTTACCACCACACTGAAAATGTGGAAATTCCTATCCTCTGTACCTTCTTCCCCTTCCCTTTCCTTCTATCCCCACCTCCCACTCCAAGCCCCATGTTGCACCAATCTGCTGTCTATCACTAGAGATTACATTTTCCTTTCCTAGACCATCATAGAGCTGCAGTCCTCCTGTCTTTTTGTGTCTCCTTTCACTTATTATGTGAGATGCTTTTCCTTTGTATTTTCCAGGAAGAGGTTTTTTATCTTTGTTTAGCCGGTTGGTTTTATTTTACCGAATCCATTTTGTAATTATACTGTGTATATGTATTTATGTGTGCATGTTGGTTTTTTTTTTTTTTTTTTTTTTTTTTTTTTTTTAGGGGATACTGGTGATTGAATTCGGGGCCTAATGCATGCTAAGCATATGCTCTATGACTGAGCTGTAATCCCAGTCCTATAATTTGTTAATGTATTTTCCCTTTATTAGATGTTTGAGTTATTTTCCATTTGGAGTTACTGTGAAGAGAACTGCTATAAAATGTGTATGCAGGGCTGGGGTTGTAGGTCAGTGGTAGAGCACTTGCCTGGCATGTGTGAGGCACTGGGTTCCATCCTCAGCACCACATAAAAAATAAATACATACATAATAAATAAAATAAAGGTATCACATCCATCTACAACTAAAAAAACTTTTTAAAAAAGTGTGTACAAATCTTTATGAGGACTTGTGTTTTCATTCTTCCTGATAACTACCTAGATAGAATTATTTGGTTATTTGGCAAATAGGATTGCCTTAGTAATTTTATAAGAAATCAACAAACCTTTCAGAAGTGTCATAGTATTTTACATTCTGAGCTGCATGCTCATCCTTGTCCTCCACAGGCCAACATTGTTCCTGTCCCTGAGGCTTTCTGTCCTTCCTTTCCTCAGATACTCTACTTGCTCAATTGCTCATTTTGTAGATCTTGGCCCAGAGGTCACCTCAGTGCAAGGTCTTCTCTAACACCTTCCCCGCTTAATCTTTTTCTATCGCACTTATTTTTCAAACATGTATTTTAATTATTCTTTTTATTGTCTGTTTCTCCCATGTTAAAACATAAGCTCCATTAGATCAGTGTTATTTGGGTTTTGTTTTTTGTTTTTAGAAGTACCAGGGATTGAACCAGGGGCACTTAAGGACTAAGCGACATCCCCACCCCTTCTTATTTTATTTTTAAATGTTTTATTTGTTCTTTTTAGTTATACATGATAGTAGAATGTGTTTTGACATATTATACATACTTAGAGTATAACTTCTTGTTCTGTCGGTTGTACATGATGTGAAGTTTACATTGGTCATATTCATACATGGACATAGAAAAGTAATGTCTGATTAATTCTACTGTCTTTCCTATTCCCACCCCCAGTTTTTATTATTATTATTATTATTACTATTATTTAAAACAACATTTTAGTTGTACATGGACATAATACCCTTATTTTATTTATGTGGTGCCAAGGATTGAACCTAGTGCCCCACACATGCAAAGCAAGCACTCTACCACTGAGCTATGACCCCAGGCCCTATTATAATTTTTTAAAAATATTTTTTAGTTGTAGATGGACACGATATCTTTTTATTTATTTATATATTTTTTAAATTTATTTATTTTTATGTGGTACTGAGGATTGAACTCAGTGCCTTGCATGTGTGAGTCAGGCGCTCCATCACTGAGCTACAGCCCCAGCCCATTATTTTCTATTTTGAGACAGGCTTTTGCTAAGGTGCATGGGGCCTCACTAAATTGATGAGGCTGGCTTTGAACTTGCTATTCTCCTGCCTCAGCCTCCTGAGTTGTTGGGATTACAGGATTGTGCCACCATACCTAACTTGTGGTATTTGACTTTGTGTGTGTGTGTGTGTATATATATGTGCATGCACGCATGTGCACACATATCTGGGGATTAAACCCAGGGCCTTGCACATGCTAGGCAAGTGCTCTACCAAAGAACTACATTTCTAGCCCAGATCAGTGATATTTGAATATGAGTATAGATTTCTGGTTAAACATGATAGATTGAGTGCTTGTATCTACCTTTTCTTCTGAAAGTCTATAAAAATTACATTAAAGGAATAAAAGTGATATAGACATGCAAGGACAGAGAATGGAGCCATGGAAAAGGAGTTATTTTTAGAAGTCAGAAAGCCAGAAAAGGGGTTGTAAATGATTTAGTAGTGCGAAGAAGCCACAATCTGAGTGCCTGAGAGAGAACAGGAAGTGAAATAATTTGTATCACAGAACCCTGTGACAATTCAAGAATGGAAGGAACTAGGTAGCTACAGTTCCAATATCAAAATAAGAATGTGCCTTGTGGGGCTCCATGGCACATGTCTATTATCCCAGTGTCTTTGGAGGCTGAAGTAGGAGGATTTCAAGTTGAGGGTGAGTCTCAATAATTTGATGAGGCCCTCACCAACTTAGCAAGACCCTGTCTCAAAATAAAAGCATTTTTTAAAAAAATGCCCTTGGGCCAGACCGTGGCACGCACCTGTAATCCCAGGGGCTCAGGAGTCAGAGGCAAAAGGATCACGAGTTCAAAGCCAGCCTCAGCAAATGCATGGTGCACTAAACAACTCAGTAAGACCCTGTCTCTAAATAAAATATGAAATATGGCTGGGATTGTGGCTCAGTGGTTGAGTATCCCTGTGTTCAATCCCTGGTACCTAAAACCAAAAAAAGAAAAGCCCTTGTGTTCAGTTCCCATTACCTCTCCTCACCCCCCACCCCCAAAATAGGTACTAGGAATAGTAGAGAGTTTGTATTTGGGGTTGAGCAAAAGATATATAGAGAGATAAGGTGAAAATCAGCTTACTGATTTCTGCTACTTGCTACTTCAGAAAAATGATAGGCAGATTCATCCTCATCCTTAGCAGTAGAGCAGAGACTTCTGGAGAATTTCAGTAGTCCTAGAGAGAAAGCCCTCTGTATACTGACACTTGGGTTTATCTTATTTGGGGTGGGGAGGAAAGTGGCAACTTAACTTCTTTTTAAAATATATATATATTTTTTTTAGTTGAAGATGGACACAGTACCTTTAATTTATTTATTTTTATGTGGTGCTGAGGCTTGAACCCAGTGCCTCCCATGTGCTAGGCAAGAGTTGTAACACTGAGCTGTAACCCCAGCCCCAGCAACTTGTTTCTGATGACCCTGCTGTAAGGCCACCAGTCTACCAGCCTCATCCACACATCCTGAATTAATGTGTGTTGGTGCCTCATGCTCAAGTGTGAATGGAACAACCACGGGTTACCAGCCACTTGAGGAAAGACTCCCTGTTTTAAGCCAAATGAGGAAGGAGTCCCAAGGTAATGGTGTCCTGGAGGTTATGTGTGGAGAGTTAATGTTCAAAGACCAGTGTCATCCATCTGATTTAATGTCTCCAAAAGTTAACATCCTGTCTTTTAACAGCACGGAGAAAGGAAATTTCTGGCCAAGGTACAGTTAAGGTTGGTGTGGAGCTGGGGGTGGCAGTGTAATTGCTTCTTCTGTGGACTTTCAAATAATCCAGTTATGAGCCCCATCTGCCACCAGGAGATAACTGATATCTCTAATTCTTAGCTTTTCTTGGGCTCTTTGGTTTAGTGAGCTTGCTTTGTTTAGTGGTTCCCTCGTGGCTGGTTTGAATGTCACCTCTGCTATTTTTAGTGCGTTAACCATCCTTACATTTTCCATCTTCACGAACTTTGATGCTTTTATCTCTGTGCCTGTTCTTTTTGTGCGTTTGGGTTTGTCCTTGATAACTTCCCCCTTGCCATTTTAGTGATGTTTTAGAACGAAGCAGAAATAAACATTGATAATTTTATGTTTAAACAGGCTGTTTACTGTTGTTTCCCAATATTTTGTTCACACCTTTCATCTGCAATTTCCTCATCTGTTCTCTGTCTTGGAGCTATATGTATACAGTATTTCCCCCTCACCCAAGGGAGATATATTCTAAGATCTCCAGTGAATGTCTGAAGTCAAAACAATAGTGAACCCTATACTCTGTTCTTCTTAAGCTGAGAACTTTCACATTTTCACTTAAGATTAAAGAAGCACTTTATGGCTTCTCTTTTGCATTGCAAAATCACCAACATCATTATTTTTTCTCTGTGGGATCAGTATTAAGTAAAATAAGGGTTACTTGACCACGATCACTGCCATAGTATGACAGTCAAAACTGATCATGTAGGATGTAAGTGACTAAAGGGCAGGTGGAACAGAACTGTTTTGAGTGTCGAGTGCAAATTAAAACTTGTGAATTATTGGCTGAGATATATCTAATTCAACAAAGATACACATTTAGCATGGTTCTATCCCCAGCACTGCAAAAACCAAAACCAAAAAAAGTATGGATTTTCTTCCTTCTTTTACAGTGCCTTCTGCGTGCAAGGCAGGTGCTCCACCTCTAAGCTATATACCAGCCCTTAAATGTTGTGTTTAATAGTTTCAGATGGTGGCAGAACACAGGTAACTGAAACTATGCAAAGCCAATCTTGAATATGGGGAGGACTAATGTAGCATAAGTATTTATATACTTTTAATTGAGGGTCTAAAAGATAGTTGAGATAAATCCCCCCACAAGTGTTGAGGATTGAGCCCAGGGGTACCCTACCACAGAGTTATATCCCAGCCCTTTTTCTATTTCTATTTTATTGAGACAGGAGGTTGGCCTTGACCTTGAGATCTTCCTACCTCAAATTCCTGAATGACTGGGATTACAGGCATTATGACTGTGCCCAGCAAGATTATTTTTTTTTCCCTATTTAAGTAAAAGTGTTCTAATTTATTTTTTCAGTTAAAAATAACATTTTGGGGTTTAGGGGTGCTGCTCAGTGGTAGAGCACTTGCCTACCATGTGCAAAGCCCCAAGTTCAATTTATAGCACTGAAAAAAAAATGAACATTTCAGTACAAAACTAAAATCTGGGGGCTGGGGTTTGTGGCTCAGTGGTAGAGCACTTGCTTAGCATGCATGAGGCCCTGGGTTTGAACCTCAGCACCACATAAAAATAAAAAAGGTATTGTGTCCACCTAAAAAATAAAAAATAAATAAACTAAAAGCTGGAAAACCTGTATCCTTATCTAGTTATGTGTTCTTTTCTCCGTTGTTGTTTGCACGGAAGCATTGTTATGGAATCTTCTTTCTGGCATTTGGATGTTGCTGATGTAGAGTTATAACACAGAAATGAGAGAATTAATTTTGTCAGATAAACCTTAAAACATTTTATCTGCTACAAGCCTATGCCTGTTCTTTAACACTTGGGAACCTTAAAGTGTCATTTGTTCTGAAGTTCTATTTGTGAAAGTGATGTGCAGAGAATGTTGCTAAATTGAAATTGCTACTTAAGGACAAGTCGTTTTATTTGTTTCTGCCTTAAGTCTTGAAGAAAGGTCTTAATTAAATGATGTTAGTTCTCAGACAAGAAATCTGTAAGTAAGGAGTCTAGGGAAAACAGATGTAGATGAAGTTTGAAGGCAAAGCCGTATTTGTGCAAGCATCATGATGTATAGATTGTATGAATGTATTTTGTACCTCATTAAGCCCTATAGAAAAGGTAACAGTTGATAATTTAATCAAATATACATGAATGACTGGGTGCAGTGACCCATTCTTATAATCCCAGATACTTGGGAGACTGAGGCTGACCTTGAGAATCCTCAGCTTTCGGAGTAGCTGGATTTTTTTTTACTATTTCTAATCCAACAATTTGCAAGGCTAAGGTAGAAAGATTTCAAGTTTGAGACCAACCTCAGCAACTTAGTGAGGCCCTATGCAACTTAGAGAGACCCTGTCTATAAATATAAATAAAAATTAAAGGTACTGGGGATGTGGCTCAGTGATTACCTACCCCTGGGTTGAATCCCTAGTACCAGAAAGGGGGGAAAAAAAAATCACTTATCTAGTAACCTTGTCTGATACTAGATAATAAGAGTCCCATTTCAAAATGGTTCCTGGCCATACCCTCCTGGAAGGAAGACTTACAGAGACCAAAAGGAATCTGAACTGACCAGCCTTGCTGAGTTTCCCCAGTCTGTCAGCATTAGATCACACCCTTTTTATCCAGTCACACTTCTACCCGACTGTCTAAGCTTCATTTGTTCTTGTGCAATGAAGTGACCGTTGAGGAATGGGGGTGGGGCGGGAACAGAAGGACATGGTTCAGGGAAGCTTTGGAGAGCTGGATAACTGGAGGTTCCTAGAAGGTGGTGTGCTCAGAGAAGGCACAGAAGAAGCTGCATGCCCGCCCCCCAGTACCTTGCACTGCGTCTCTCTTCATCTGTATCCTTTGTAATAACCTTTATTTTTGCGGGAAACAGACTGGTTGAGAAGCAGCACACAGCACTTAGAGAGGAGAACTCCAAACTTTATTTTATGGTGGTGGGCCCAGAGGAAAAACAGAGTTCCAAATTCTAAGCCCCTATCCACAGTTTCTCACAATATTTATGGGCTATTTAGTGTCATAAATTTTCTAGTCTACCAGATATACAGCTATGCACGGGGTTTCTAGCGGGAAGCATGTTTACAGAAGCAAAGTGCTATAGGGGAAGAACTGACTGGCTCCTCTTGCAAGGCCTTGGATAAATCTCTAGCCTTAGGCCCTGAGCCTCCACAGATGTGTTTACACTTCAATGGGGAGTAGTCAGACTCACAGGGGAATTTATCTCCAATGCTAAAGGTAGGGACCCATGGTCAGTCAGACTTCCTGGAGAAAGAGAGGGGAGGGGAACTAATCCCTTCCCCAGGCATTCATTTCTTACCACAACCTTTATAATTTCATTTCACAACTAGGTCTGGTTTTGCCATCACATTATAACAAATTGATACACATAAGTGATTTCAAGTTCTATGAGCTACCCAAACAAATAATCAAATCTGAGGAGGGGTTGTGGGAACCCCAATTTATAGCCTGTAGGTCAGAAGCACCAATAAAACAACCTGTGCTTTTAATTGCTGCCTGCAGTGGGGGCCAGATTGGTAGCCTGATCCCTAAATCTGTGAGATCTGACACTGTCTCCAGGTAAGTACTATCACAGCAGAATAGATATAGAGGATGTCCAGTGGGTGACTATTACAGAATTAATTGCTTGCAAGGTAAAATAAAAATACTTCCAGGGTGGGCGTGGTGGCGTATGCCTATAATTTCAGCTTTGGAGACTGAGGCAGGAGGATCGCAAGTTCAAAGCCAGCCTCAGCAATTTAGAGAGACATTGTCTCAAAATAAAAATGTGCTGGGGATGTGACTCAATGGCTAAGCACCCCTGGTTCAATCCCCAGTACCAAAAAATAAAAAAATAAAAACACTTATAGATGAAAGTATAGGAGTAAAATAGCTTTATGACCTTGAGATCAGTTACGATTTCTTTAATAGAGAAGACAAAGTGCTAACCATCAAAGGACAGGATGAAATTGTACTTAAGAACTTCTGGTCATCAGAAGATTCCCCGAGGAGAAAAATTATGGGGCAATAAAAAGAAATGAACTGTTGAGACACGACACAACATGGGTAAATCTCAAAAAAGAATGCTGAGTGAAAGGTGTCAGAGGGCACAAACTATATGAATTGATGTAAAATTCTACAAAATGCACTTAGGGTCAAGGAGTGTGTACATTAAGGCATGACTACAGGGAGGAACTCCAGAGGGGCCTGAGGTACCTTTGGGGGAATGATGAGTTTGTTCACTGTTCTGTTTGTGGTGATTTTAAAGTTACATACATACGTGACACAAATTGTACATTTTTAGTATGTTGATTATTTCCAGTCTTACTTCAGTAAAGCTATTTTTATTGTGGAAATAAACAAGGACCGCCCAGATGAGAATAGGCAAAAGCCATTCAGAGCAAGAGAATCACCTGCCATCACTTGTATTTGGCAGACACTCACAGGTAGACAGAGGAACAGGAAAGGTTCATAGTGGAAAAGAGGGAAGGCTTCAGATATGCCCTGCTGAAGGCTGTTGGCGTGGGGAAGCTGCAAGGGGCTCTACTAAAAATAACGTCCTATGTCACTGGTTAGGGGTGCATATTTGGCTGTCTCTACTTAGCCCTAAATTGGAAATGGGACAGAAATTAGGTATTAATGTAGTCCTGACTGTTTTGGGTCAATTGTAATAGTGGTGATTATTTGACTTCTAGATTGATTGTGAGAGATAATCTGATTTCTTGATTGGTTACTGCAGATAGTAGGTTGCCTTGTGGCCTAGGAACTGGAGTTAATTAGGCTGGTTTCATGTGCTGGTTGCTGCACGTGTGGACTGAGTTCTTACATTTCTAGTCCAGCTTTTGTATGCTGGTGTATTCATCAGAAATAGACCAACCATCAGATTCCATAACAATGGCAAGCCACATCTGTGGGAAGATACATATCCAACAAAATACTTGTATCTAGAATATATTTTTGAAATTCCAGTAAGAAAAAGAAATCCAATGTAAAAAGGACAAAAAGCTTGAACTAACCCCTTCACAAAGAATGGTATCCAAAGAGCTAATCGGCATGTGAAAAAATGCTTATATTTTGAGACAGGGTCTCACTAATTAAGGAAATGCAGATTAGATGGGCTAGTACTATATCCTTGTTACAATGACTAAAATTTAAAATTTAGCGGTACTGAATGGTGGTGGAGAATTGAAACACATGGAACCGTCATACACTTCTGGTATCAATTAAATTTGTATAGATGCCCCATAAGTGTTTGGCAGTGTCTATTAATACTGAACATACAGTGGCTGGGAATGTAGCTCAGTAGTAAGAGCACTTGCTTAGCATGTGCAAGGTCCTGGATTTAGATCATCAGTACCACCAGGCAAAACAAAACAAAAAACTAAATATAGATACTTTCTGTGGTCCAGCATTAACACTCTTGGCTTAACCTCTGATAGCAGTGAGTGTTTAGACACACACAAGAATAAAATAACTAAAAATAGGAAACACTCCAAATGTTTATCAAGAGTAGAAATTGTTTATTCATTTATTTTATTTTGGTTCCAGGGATTGAACCCCCGGGGCTCATTACCACTGAGCTACATTCCCAGTACTTTTTTTTTTTTACTTTGAGACAGGTTCTCACTAAGTTGCCGAGGGGCTCTCTAAATTGCTAAGACTAGCTTGGAACTTGTGATCTTTCCAAATCCAAGCTAGCCTCAGCAATTTAGTGAATCTGTTCCCTATCCTCCCGTGTCATTAGGAATACTGGCATGTACCACCATACTCGGCTCCAATTTCTTTTATTTTTTTCTGGGGATTGAATCTAGGATCTCTTGCTTGCTGAGTATGTATTCTACCACTGAGCTGGACCCCCTAGCCCTAGTAGAATTTATCTTAAAATTTCTGCTGTATTTATGAGATAAAGTATTACATAGCAACTAAAAAGAATAAAGTACTGCTCTATGCAGCAATACAGATGGGTCTTTTGGACATAATATTGAGTAAAAGCAAATACACAAGACACTTGATACTATTTGATTATAAGAAATATAAAACAGTGATGGGAATGTGGCTCAGTAGGATGCTTGCCCATTACAAGCAGGGCCTGGAGTTCAATCCCCAGCACTGCAAGGGAGAAAAACTTTTTAAAATAAAATTAGCTTATGGTATAAAGGTCAGAGTAATGATTCCCTTTCGTTGACTTTATTAACTGAGATGGAGGGTGCGTGCAAGGAAGCCTTCTGGACTATCAGAAATGTCCTATAACTTGATCTGGATGGTGGTTTTGCGGGAGTAACACAAAGGTATGTGTTAAGGGCTGGGGTTGTGGCTCAGTGGTAGAGCGCTTGCCTAGCACGTGGGAGCCACTGGGTTCCATCCTCAGCACCACATATAAATAAAATAGGTAGTGTGTCCATCTACAACTAAAGCTGTTTTTAAAAGATATTAAGTTGTCCATCCAAGATTTGTGCATTTGTGCATTTTGTGCAACTTACTACATGTAAGTTGTACCGTAATACATTACTTTTTTACTTGCGAGGCGAGCCCTCTACCAACTGAACTATCTCCCCAGCCCCTAAATTACTTTTTTAAAAAGTATTTTTAGTTGTAGATGGATACAATCCCTTTATTGTATTTATTTATTTATTTATTTATTATATAGTGCTGAAGATGAAACCTAGTGCCTCACACGTGCAAGGCAAGCACTGCACTGCTTGTCCCAGCCCCAGCCCCGGGTACATTGCTTTTTGTTTCCTGTTGGATTGCTCTCCTTTTGTTTACTCTTTCCTTCAATCCCGCTCCTGCTCTGACTTTCCTATTCTGTTGTTAAATGGAACCTAATTAACTCACTTTTAGGTTTCTCTCCTTTCAACCCTGGCACCAGGCTGCAGTTGTGGCTCAGTGGTAGAGCACTTGCCTAGAATGTATGAGGCACTGGGTTTGATTCACAGGATCACATATAAATAAGTGAATAAAATAAAGGTATTAAAAAATAAAAAATAAAACCCAGGTATCCCATGTCCCCTTTTTGCAGTCCTTGAAATCCTATCAGCTCTTCCTTTAAAATCACTCCTATCTGTACTATTTCCAAAGCTTGCTTGTGCTAGAATTTTAACCTTGACCACGGTCCTGAATTATTGTTCAGGACCTACCTTTCTACAGTGCTGTTCTGATGAGATGACCACGCCTCTCACAAGCCTTGAGTGGGATTCATCTCTAGCCCACTAGATGTAGACCAGACTCCAGCATCACATTCAAGATTCTGGTGTGGCACCAACAGCTGTATTACTTCCCCAGTCACTTGCAGTCTTTGGGAAATTGCAATACTTAGTATATCTATACATGCCCTCTGTTAAACTTTGACCTCTTCTGTTCATGCTCCTCTTTCCCTAAATGCCTTCTTTCTATAACTACCTCATGCCAAACCTTTGTAACCAGGGGGTTGTTTATAATGTGCTTCGTGAAATCCACGAATCCCCTTGAAATTATCTGTAAGTATTCCCATATATGCATTTTCTGGAATAAGGCGTTTTCTGGTCATTAGATTCTCAGAGGGGTCTGTTACCCCCTAAAAGTAGATTGATTTAATGGCCTTCTAAAGTAAAATAAATTTAACTCATTTCGTGTTGCTTTAGAATAGTTTTTATCTCCTTAAAACTTAGTCTAAACCAGAGGTAGGTGGGGAGTGCACACCTGGAATCCCAGCTACTCAGGAAGCTGAAGCAAGGGGATTACAAATTCTAGGCCACCCCCGGCAGCAGAGCGAGACCCTGTTTCACAAAAAAATAAATTATACCAAGGACCAGGGGTGGAGTTCAGTGGTAGAGCATTTGCAAAGCATGCATGAGATCCTGGGTTTGATACCCAGTGCTACCAAACAAACAGTTATGAATACTCTTTGAGTAATAAAGCATTTTAGAAAAGTTATGTTTAAAACTTAAATTTTCAGAATCATTCATTTATGTTCCTCAGTACAGTTCTTTGTGTAGAGTGTATTTTCTCAAGATACAGCATCTTAATATATCCGCTTTGGATCTTAGTTAAAGGAGAATTTCCCCTCCCAATTCCACATGACCGTTGTACAGATAGTCAACTGTCATGTCTGTGTGCTTTGATTTAACCGTCCCTTTTTCATGGTATTGGTCACGTTCTCATCACTTCTTTTTTTGTTTTTTTTTTTTTTTTCTGTTACAGATTCCTATAGGCAATGGAAACTGACCTCAATTCCCAGGACAGAAAGGACCTGGACAAGTTCATTAAGTTTTTTGCCCTCAAGGTAATACATCCATACTCTGGAACTGAGAACTGTTAGAAATAACTTCATGCTCCTCCCTTTAGAGAACCCTCTTTAGAAATGTGGCATAACAGCTTGCAGCTTGCCCATTTTAAGGGATACTTCTGTCTGTTGTAAACCAAACTGTGAAGTATGGGGGTGGTATTGGGGGTGTAACTAAAAAGTAGCTTCCAATTTTCCACAGCTACTTGTTCAAAAAATTTTTTTTGTGAAGCTGTTTGAAGAAATGTCAAACTGTTATGCCAGGTTATTGGCACAGTATGTTCCCTTGGGATGGGAACAAAGGCTGAACTGGAATGGGCAGCATTTGGGGCATCTTTCCCTAAGCTTCACTAATACCAGAATATCCAACTTTATTTATTGATCTTGGTAAATAGAGAATTAGAAATGAATTTTGAATGCTGTATTTTCCTAAATCCAAAAATTACTTCCACCTGCATCACCCCTTTCTCTCAATAATTGCCATGCCAGAAAAATCCATGCTGTCGATTCTGGATGTAAAATTATACAGAAGAGTTAGGCCATATGGGCCAAGTGATATGAATAATTGTGGAATTCTTGTTTTAAATCTATGATGACATAAGTTTGGGACCGTGAATATTTAAACCCCAAGTTGGACTTATTCACAAACGTCATAGCTCCCACACAGCACTTCTTCCGCCACGTGACAGTATACATAGCCTCTAATGCCTCTTATTGGTTGACACTCTTTCCTCAGGAATGTTTACAATATTGTTTTTGTGTGTATGTGTGTATTTTTATTTCTGTTTGTTAGGATTTTATCCTTTCCTGAACTATAGTTATTAATTGATGATGAGTAGGCATCTCTTTAACTGTGCATTGGTAGGGTTTTAGGCCTGATAAGGAACCAAATCTGTTTAAGACTTTTCATTTTTTTGTTTGTTTTTCTTTTCAGACGGTCCAAGTGATTGTCCAGGCTCGACTTGGTGAAAAGATTTGCACTCGTTCATCTTCTTCCCCCACAGGCTCAGATTGGGTAACATTTCTGTTCTTTGTGGGAATTTGTACTGTGGTTTGAATGTAAAGTTCTCAAGTGGAATAATAAGGCATGCAGTTTACAGTATTACTAAACCATAACATTAAAATATCTAGTTCCGTTTGATCTATTCACCTGGAAAGTATATTCCTTATTGAAATTAGTCCTTAATTTATTTTGTTCTTAACTTTCTGCTGTCAGAGATGAAAGGCTTACTCCTTAGAAGACAAAAATAATGCCTTGTTACCTAGTCCTTGTAATAGGTAACTAGCCTTTTCAACCTGAGATCTGGGGCTTTGATGCCCGCTGTGCCTTATGGGGAAGGGGGAAGCACACAAGTGTCTCCCTAAATCAGCCCAGGCAAACCTGCATGACCCGGCACACAGCTTTGTGTTCCTGTAATGTTCCTCCAGAGTGCTTCACGCAACAGTCCCTTTTGTTTTCCAGTTCAACTTAGCAATCAAAGACATCCCGGAGGTTACACATGAGGCCAAGAAGGCACTGGCAGGGCAGCTGCCCGCTGTGGGACGGTCCATGTGCGTGGAGATCTCACTCAAGACTTCCGAGGTAAGGCAGTGGCCGGGATGGTGTCTTCACATGGCACGCAAGGGTCTCCACCCTCTGGTTCCAACTCATCCTCAACTTATTCCTCCCTTCCCTCTCTGAACTTATCATTTTGGGGAGGGGCCTTGCTGGGGAGTTGTTTTTTTGCAGTGCTGGGCACGGAGCCCAGAGTCTCACGTAGACTGACCCAGCGCTCTACCATGGAACTACACCCTCAGTCTCAGGGTCATGGTTTTTGGACTTATTATTCCAGCAATGTGGAGCAGGCTCTTTGCCTTCTCATAGGATGTTTCTACTCATCCTTCAACTGACATGCTCTAGAAAATCTCCCTTTTAGGGGGAGAGGTAATTGTTCTCCTTAGACTTCCTGTGGTACTTCGTTTATATTTGGTTCCAGAGTGTAATTTGCTATATTGTGAGTTTTTAAAATTGCCTTTGTTCACCCTAATCCATTTTAGGATTGAGTCAAATATAGTTTTCATGGGTTTTTTGGAGGGTTTGTTTTGTTTGATAGTGCTGGGGATCGAACCCAGGGCCTCGTGCATGTGAGGCAAGTGCTCTACCACTGAGCCACAGCCCCAGTGCTTTTTGTTTTTTAATTTGAGATAGGGTCTTGCCAAGTAACTCCAACTTGTGATCCTCCTGCCTCAGCCTTCCTAGTTGCTGGAATTATAGGAATGTGCCACCTTGCCTGACTGTTCTAGCATGTTTATTAATCTATTTCCACCAGTAGATTGTGAAGCTTTATGATATAATAAAAGGCAAATGGAGTTTGGAGTTATTCAGAGCCAAGTTCAGATCCCAGCTGAATAACTTTTGCCAGATTACTTAACCCCACCCTCAGGAACACCGCCAAACTGCTTCCCCTAACATGTAATAGGGAGTCAACACATGTTCCAACCACTTTTACTCTTGATCAGTAGCTATTCCACTCATGTATCCTTATGTTTTTGAGATTTTTATGAAATAAGGCAAGATATAAATAAATAATCACTTATGTTCTCGGGATTATGCACATAGTAAGCTTTCAAGTTTTTTTTTTTTCCCTTGTGGTTACTGGGGTCTGAACCCAGGGCCTTAGGTATGGCAGTCAAATATTCTAGCACTGGGCTGTATCCCCAGCTCTGAGAATTTTTTTTTTTCTTTTTTTTTTTCTTTTTGGTACCAGGGTTGAACCCGGGATCACTTAACCATTAAGTCACATTCCTAGCCCTTTTTTTTTTTTTTTTTTTTTTTTTTTCTTTTTCCTAGCCCTTTTTATTTTTATTTTGAGATAGAGTCTTGCTAAGTTATTTAGGGCTTCATTAACTTGCTGAGGCTGGCCTCAAACTTATGATCCTCGTGCCTCAGCCTCCCGAGTTGCTGGGACTACAGGTGTGTGTCAACACCCCCGGGTGTTAGTTTTTCTGAAGGGCAATTTGGAAATATATCAAAAGTCTTAGCTGGGTGTGGTAGCACTCTCCTGTAATCCCAGCAATTTGAGAGACTGAGGCAGGATGATGGCAAGTTTGAGACCAGCCTCAGAAGTTTAGTAAGACCCTGCCTCAAAATAAAAAAAATAAACAGGACTGGGAATGTAGCTCAGGACTGATACTGAGTTTAATCCTCAGTACCCCCAAAAAACAGAACAAAACAAAAACAAGTGAGAAAATAGTATGTATAGGGCTGGGGTGTGGCTCAGTGGTAGAGCGTTTGCCTAGCACGTGTGAGGCACTGGGTTCTATCTTCAGCACCACATAAAAATAAATAAAAATAAAGTTATGTTCAACAATGACAAACTTTTAAAAAAATACTGTATATAAGTGTGATCCAACTTTTTGGAAAAGTGACTGGTTAAATGGATTGACATTTGTTTTTATTTTCCTTTTTGCTTCTGTCTACATTCAGTATTTTTATTGGGCTATGTAGTGCTCTATAATTTAAAAATGAAATAATTTTTTAAAAAACTAAAATGTTTTTCAATTGTCCCATCCACAGGGAGATTCCATGGAGCTGGAAATTTGGTGTCTTGAAATGAATGAAAAGTAAGTACCCTGTCAGGGTCCTTGGTCGATAGCTGAGGATAAAGCAGATGACATCATGTGAAAGCAGGCCTTTGTTTTCAGAGGCACGGAGCCCATTCTGACCACTTAGCAGAGCCAATGGGTCTTTGCTACGATTTGCTTCATGCTTGGCTTCCAGCCTAAGCACAGAGATGACCTTCAGAGGGAGTGTCAGTTCAGAGAGACTCACACACCACAGAGAAAGGAGCAGCAGAGAAGCTGAAAAGGATTTTTTGTTTTCCCAGAGTACAGCAAGTTCTCTGATTAAATCCCTCGCGAACTCATGGAACATGACTACTCTGTTTTGTCTATTTCTGTGTGGCAATCATCCAGTAAGATATCCCTGCCCTGCTCCTTTCACACACTGAGTTGGTCATGGATTGGAAATGCACGTTATCTTCCTTCGCCCGATTTCTTTTTTCAAGGCAGATCAGTTTACCTCCTGCCCGAGGCTTCAGTTTTCAAGAATAGTATATAGAAAGTCTTGAGGAAATATTATCAACCCATCAAAAGAAAAATCTCAGTGATAAGTATATGGGTGGCATGGGCATTATTATTACCATTTTTAATGGCAGTGCAGTTGCCAAGTTATGGTCCCAAATTTTAGTGCCAGACTGACTTTTCTTCATATTTCTTTTACAGAGTTAGACAGCTCAAGTGTGCTGTGCTGCTTTATTTCTTAGAAAGATAATCACTTCCAAACTAAGAAAAAACATATAAAGTATTTTTGGGTGCTCTTATGCTGTGTCTGATATCAAAGAAAGTAAACCTGGCTGACTTAGACAGTCTGCCTACCAAGAACTCTAATCACAGCTCTAGTTCAGAGCATGTTTTAATAACGAACTGGCACAGTTCCAGCATTTAGTGAGTGTCTGTGTGCTCCTCAGGTGCGATAAAGAAATCAAAGTTTCCTACACAGTGTACAACAGACTGTCACTGCTGCTGAAGTCCCTTCTTGCTATAACTAGGGTGACACCAGCCTACAGACTCTCCCGAAAACAAGGGCATGAATATGTCATCTTGTACAGGTAAGCCGTCATCCTGATTTGTTCATACGCCTCATCATAGTGCTTATTGTCCGACACTAGTATTCTGTGATTTTATTCTAGAAGGTGGTTGGTTGGATTATTGATATTATAGCTTCTGTGTGATCACTTTTCAGCCTCCCTTCTGAACCTCCATATTCCAGAAACACCAGGTTCACTGTCCTTTTGTTTCTGCATAGTCATCATTTTGTCTCAAAGCTGGAAAAGGAGTTTAAGACTGAAAAACAGACTAGGCTATCCTGGGAAGATGCCACAGCCTTCTGGATTCCAGAGCTGACTTCAGACATTTGGTCTAACAAGCTGCTAATTCAACTGAACCGTTCAAACTAGTTGTCTGTGGGAATAATGCTGTGGTCAACAGTATTCTACTTGTAGGATTTCACCTCCATAATGCATCGAGTGCCATTTAGTCCAGGCGTTGTGCTGGGAGCATGGTACAACAATATCTCGGTCCTGCACTCATGTTTCTACTTGAATGGGGAAAGTTTGATATGTATATAATTATAATAAAAACCAGTATTTGAAAACTGCATTGCAGTATTGGGGAGAAAGACTGGGAAAACACAGGGGAAGAGAAAGATTGATATTGAGGGGAGAAAGGGGATAAGGCCTCGTGGAGGAAGCTGGCATTCGAGGTGAACTGTGAGGCAGAGAATTTCAGCTTGTAGAAGTGAGGGAGAATAATCATTCCAGATGGACATACAACAGCTGACTAGACACAGAAGCTGGGGCAGCATGAGATCCATACTCAGTTTGTCAAATGGACTAGAATGGAGAATTTGAGGCTATATAGAAATATGTGAGCAAAACAGGGAAAGCCAGAGCTCCTGAATCATCCAAGATTCTTTCCTTTGTGTTAGTGTTAAGCTGTTGGTTTTAGCCTTCAGACTACATACATAGAGCTGATTTTTAGTATTCATATAATAGGATGGAGGGAGCAAGGAGGGTTTTTTGTTTCGTTTGTTGTCTTTGTGGTGCTGGATTGAACCCAGGACCTTGCACTTGCTTTACCACTGAGCTACCACCTCCCCTGCCTTTTTATTTCAATTTTTAAATTTTGTGACAGGGTCTTGCCAAGTTGCCCAGGCTGATCCTCCTGCCTCAGCCGCCTGAGGAGCTGGGATTATAATCATGTACCACTGTGCCTAGCCTAAGATGATTTTCCCCCTCTTGGGTGGTACTGGGGATGGAACCCAGGGCCTCATGCATGATAAGCAAGTGCTTTACCACTGAGATTCACCCCCAACACAATAATTCTTATATTTTTAATTTTTCAGAATAGTCTTACCTAGTTAATTTTTCCATGGTGGAAAAGATGTTCTATGGTCTTAACCCATTTACTTTGAAATGACTCATGACAAGCAAGTAGAGTGGCCTATAATTGAAAACTACTCTTCAAAATCTAGGACCTTCTTATAGCAGTACCAAATCTTTTTGCCAACTCTATTTACATAGTCTTTATTTCCCAGGAGGTATACTTTTAAAACACAGCTCAGGAATGTAGAGAAAAAAACATAAATAGCAGTTTCTACTTAAATATTATTTTCCTCAGTTCTTAACCAGCGATCTCATATACATCTCTGTGCCTGTGGCTTGATTAAAGTGGTTAGTTGGTGTCAGTGCTCCCTCATGAGGTGTTCACACAAATAAGGAAAGAAGAACTTGTTTTGTTTATTTAGTTTCCTGTCTTTTGGGCCATAGAGGTCCTGAGAATAAAGAATCAGGTAACATTTCTTTTTCTTTCTTCCCTACAGGATATATTTTGGGGAAGTTCAGCTGAATGGCTTAGGAGAAGGTGTGTATCATGGGCAGAAAACGTGTAGTGTTAAGAGTGCTTCTAACTTCAGAGATGGGCTTGGTTGCTACCTGTTGTTATACATGACCCTTCATTGCCATACATGTCATACAAGTAAGGAAAAGATTGGAAGGCAGTAAGTGGTCCGAGTGCTGCTAGGGAGGACCTAATAATATTCCCAGAAGCTCCAGGAACTCAGTATTATTTTTATCTCTTTGAAGGTAGTTTTATCTGGAAATAGACTGCTCTTTCCTGTGCCAATTTTGTGTCAAAATTGGATAAATTGAAAGGGGTACCACAAGACACACACACAGACACATAAGAGATTGAGGTTGCTGTACCCGAGGTGTTAAGTGAATAATGCCAGAGACTGTGTAACAGACTGAGTGATTAGGGAAAGAAGCTAGGGACTGTGTCAGCCTTCTCTGGATAAAAGCTAATCCTTTCTCTCTTCTAGGCTTCCAGACTGTTCGTGTTGGGACAGTGGGCACCCCTGTGGGCACCATCACTCTTTCTTGTGCTTACAGAATTAACTTGGCATTCATGTCCACCAGGTGAGGAGGAGCCTTAGAATCCAAAAGAACCATCCCAGGGAGGCTAAAGCTCCTACCTTTCCCCAAACTGCAAGACTAAGTCTACAGGTCAGCTTTGCTAATGCCAAAAGCATCCCTTCAGAGGAATAAAATCAAGAGAAAAAGTTGTCAAATTGGAGAATTTGAATGTCCAGACTCAGCTTGTCCAGAACATAGAGGTTGTGGTTTATATTTAGAGATTGCAATACTTAAGGCCAGTGCCAACCAATAGATAGGAAGTGAGGGGCCCTCTGCGGACTTCAAGGGGGCTGGGAAGACATTCTAACAAATACTGCAATTTGCATATTGCATTACAGGCAATTTGAGAGGACCCCACCTATCATGGGGATTATCATTGATCACTTTGTGGACCGTCCCTATTCCAGCTCCTCTCCCATGCACCCCTGCAATTACAGGTGAGGAATGTGAAAGGTGCTTTCCCAAACTGCAGCTAGGCCAAAGCAGCCACTTGCCTCCTGGACAGAAATTGAGGAGCTAGTTTCCCTTTCTGCTGCTGCCTGTTAGGTACATCATGACTTGAGATATGTAGAATGTCTCAGAAAAGTATTGGACATTTCGGATCTCGATGGTAATGGTATGACATTTCTCCATATGTAGCAGGTTTCTTGGAAAATGCAAGAGTTCCATTCATTTGTTGGGCGCGGTGGTCGCACACGTGTAATCCCAGCTACTCAGGAGGCTGAGGCAGGTGGATCGCAAGTTCCAGGCCAGCCTGGGCAACTTAATGAGACCCTTAGTCTCAAAATAAAAAGGGCTGGAGATGTGACTCAGTGGTAGAGCACTTGCCTAGCATGAGCCAGGCCCTAAGTTCGATCCCCAGTACTGAAAAAAGAAAAAAAAAAAGTGTCAGTAATTCATGGAATATCCTGGACTAAAGAAATTATTTTCATGTCATCGTCTAGCATTATGAACTCTACCTGAAACAATTCTTGTCACAACTCCCATCCTAATTTAACTACTCTTTCTCTACTTTCTGACATTGACTGCCATCACCATAAAGTTCATTCTCTCTTCTCCCCTCACTTTAGAACTGCTGGGGAGGATGCTGGAGTGACATACCCATCAGTGGAAGACTCTCAAGAAGTGTGTACGACCTCTTTTTCCACCTCTCCTCCATCCCAGGTAGGAGGAAACAGGTTCTGGGCTGGTGGGAGAGCTACTTGGTGGTGTGTGTGTGTGCACCCACACCCACACACCTAATGGAATGGTATTCAAATTTACAGTCCCTTTTGGTGTCGGTGGCGACTGTTTCAGGGGGGTTATTTTGAGGAGTAACCATGTTATACAACAGATAATATTGCAGTGTTTCTCACCTGTAACCATTCTTAACCCACAGTATTACATTTGACCTTTACCTTCCTGGTGAGGGCTTCAAATTCCCTAGAAAATCAGTCACTGAATCCCAAATGCATTACGACACCACAAAGATACTCTACACTTGTGAATTTAGTAGGTACTGTTCTTTTTAAGTGGTATACTTGGTTTCTAATAATGTAGGAGTCCAATAATTATTTACTATAAAATGCCAGTAAGAAAGCAGTCATGGAGCCTTTCCTAATACCTGAAAGATAGCTGCTGCCTGTTTGTATTCTTCTCCCAAACATTCTAACCATTAAATTTTCCACTGAAGTCAGTCTTCAGTGACAAACCCAGTTTCAGTGAAACACTGGCTTGAAATGATGTTGTCAGCTTCCCCCGTGGAAGCACGTCCTCAGTTGTGCAGGGCTGAGACGACATGGGCCAGAGAGTGGGTTTTACCAGTGGACTGAATTTCAGGGGCACATTTCTTCCCTTCCACCCCAGCTCCTTCCTGCTCATTGCCCCCAGCTCCCTGCACTCCCTGTCCATCATCTCCATGATCCTCTTCCTCTGTGACTTAGCTAGTTTCTTTTAGCCCTTCCCATTTCTACCTTCCTTTAGTCCCAGATTATCCCCATTTGCCATCTGATTTAGTAGCGCTACATTAATTAGTGCTCCATAAGCTTTTGTTTTCTGTATTATTTTAATTATGGAAATGTAAAAAACTCTCCCATCCTGTGTTGTTTGGGAGGTACTGGATTTAAGTTGTGGTTCTCCGCTGTTTCAGAAACATGAGTTAATGTCTGTGGAGGTGTAGCTCAGTGGTAAAGCATGTGCTTAGCTTTCAGGAAGTCATGGATCCAATCCCCAGCACCAGAAAATAAAAAGATTTGTATTCTAAAGTTGCCTAGATAATTTGGTTTGGGGTGTAGGACTGATTCCTTTCCTACAAGTATATGTGGGGCATAAGTGTCAGCATTATTCTGGCCGTGGGTGGCTTATGGTATGCTTACTGACAAGCAAAACTGACACAAACAGAGAAACGTACACTTTCTTACCAGGATATTCATGGGAGTAGATTTATTTTTTACTTATTTATTTTTTTTGATACCAGGGATTGAACCCAGCGTGCTTAACCACTGGGTCACATCCCCAGCCCCAGTCACTAGGTTGCTTGCAGCCTTGCTACATTGCTAAGGCTGACTTCAAACTTGTGATCCTCCTGCCTCAGCTTCGTGAGCCGCTGGGATACGCCACCAGGTCCACCAGGGAGTAGTTTATTTTTTAGCTGACAATAATATGGATAAGTCACATTAAACAGTCTTACTTTGGTTTGTAAGTGACAGATTCATGAACAATAAATAAAGTTATGAGTTGGGAGACATGAGAGATGGTGATTTTGGGCATAACACATCAGTTTCTTAGATCCAGTAGAATTGTGATCCCTAAAGTTAAACAGGTATTAAGCAGTTTCTGCACTTGATGTTTGCATAAATGTTTGTTGACCTTTGTAAAGAGAGGCTTTTTCTTTTAATATTTTTTTAGTTGTCAATGGACCTTTTTTATTTATTTATTTGTTTATATGCAGTGCTGAGAATTCAGTGCCTCATACATTCTAGGCAAGAGCTCTACCACTGAGCCACAACTCTAGCCCAAAGCTGTCTTTTTAATGATCTTTGAAGTTGATGGTGTCTTGTCATGATATTGTCAACAGTGTGCACTTCTTAGGTGATTCCAGAGTACCTCTAATCAAAGTTGGTACGGTGTGGTGCAGAAATATTTATTTTAAATGGATGATAGAGAAAAAAAAACCAGTTACTGTCAATTTTCCTTATTCCTGTTGATATTAAATTCCTGCTGGGTGCCATGGTGCATACCTATAATCCCAGAGACACAGGAGGCTGAAGTAGGAGGATCAAAAGTTTGGGGCCAGCCTTAGCAATTTAGCGAGGCCCTAAGCAACTCAGTGAGACCCTGTCTCAATAAAAAATAAAAAGGGCTAGAGTGGAGTTCAGTGGCAAAGCCTCTTTAGGTTCAGTCCCTGGTACCAAAAAAATAAAATGTCTGGGGATGTGGCTCAGTGGTTAAGTGCCCCTGGTTCAATCCCTGGTATCATGAATGAATGAATGAATGAATGAATGAGTGAGTGAGTGAATCCATCCATCCATCCATCCATCCATCCATCCATCTTTGGTTTAATACAGGAATTTACATTGTTTAAAAACTTATTGGAGCTTCCGCTTGAGTCCAATAAATACATGTTAAGGTGATGTTGTTTGCTTTTCTAATAAAATAAAGATCATTGTGTTACCTGGGCGTGGACATTAGGCATTAAATAATTGTGATTCAGAACCTGCTATTGTGTCCTAAAGTCCTCCATCCCATTCCAAGCATCAATTACCTAATTGGACAGATTTAAAGATGGAGCAGCAAGACCCCACATAATCATCATACCCCTAAGTGGCTTTGAAATCATAAAGAGTTTTGAGAGGGACCAACCTTTTACTCTATCAAGTTGTCCCACACTGTCAGGGACTACATGTGTGCACGTGTGTGCATACACACACACACACACACACACACACACACACACACACACTTCTGTACACATGCTCATTTTCCCCAGGACAACATAGGAAAGTATACCCCTGAGGTTTTTGAAGTCTAGCCACCCATCCAGGTGTGGTGATGCATGCCTGTAATCCCAGCAACTTGGGAGGCTGAGGCAGGAGGATTTCAAGTTGGAGACCAGCCTAAACAATTTAACAATAACCTGTCTCAAAATAAAAAGGTCAGGGTGTAACTCAGTGGTAGCTCTGGGTTCACTCCCCAGTACTGGGGGGAAAAAAATTCTAGCCAACAAATGTCTGCTGTTTGAACCCGTCCCTGGAGACTGTGGTCTTTTTCCTTGAAAAAGGCTTGCAGTGTGACCTTACACGCCCGTGTCCTCTCTTCTCCCTTTGCACCGCTCAGCCCTTCCTGTAGGATCGCTCTCTCCTTCCTCCCACCTTTCTCTGACTAACACAGACTAATGCTGGGTTCAGGTTTCTCTGTCTGAGTCAGCTTCGTTTCAGCTGCTCGTCAGGGAGACAGGCATGCGGGATGCACCCTGGGGAAACATTCTCTCGGACCCTGCGGTTGTCCCTTTGGGAAGGCCGTGCAGCGTTCTCCCTCCAGCAGTCCTGAGCCCCACTGTCCCTCCAGCCGCTCACTGCTGACCCTCCCTGAGGTGCTTTCACTTCTTTCTCAAGTCCCTTTTCTTTTTTCTTCTCGTTTCTCCTGTCTCTGTGTGTGTCTGTGCACAGTGTGTGTTTACTGTCACAAAGGCACATTTTCAGACCCCTACTCCTGTGGTGACGGATACTCTGAGGGTCCCCATGGCAGGACTGGCCTTTTCCCATCAAGTGAGTTCATTATGGGAAGAAGGGGTTATGACCAGATGGCTTCTTTCTATTTAAAAAGTGCAAATAAAGTACAGTGTATAGTTCCTTAAACATGCCCAAGTGTTCTGTGGGATTCTTTTGAGTCTTGGTAATTGATTTTAACAGGACACAGCCACAGCCTGGCAGCCCAAAATAGGGATTTTCATTTGCCCCGCCTCCTTCCGTTGTGTGAAAAATACATGGAGTTATTTATATCAAATTCCAAATAAACAATTCAAGACTGGTTTTTTTTTTTTTTTTTTTTTTTCAACATAAATAGGAATTTTCCCATACCCAGGGGTAACGGAGGGTGTGATTAGAGAAGATGGCCTTCTGTTTCAAAGGGACCTGAAGGACAAAGGAGAAAATATAGTGACTCTGGAAAAACTGATGCCTTTGGCTGCAAGTTCTGCTCTGGGTTGCAACTCACAGATGTGCCGAGCTGGGACAGAAGCAGTTAGCTGAGCACCTGGGAAAGGAGGAGCCAGGAGCCCATTTGAGGTCTTCAGGACCTCCAGAGCAGGGATCCCAATCCCAGTATAAACAAGTCTCTGAATTTTCATATCCTAAAAGAGTCTAAAAACGCCTGTCTCGTCCTTAACCCCCACTGCACCAGGCCTGCAGCGCCTATGCCTGTGGGCTGGGACCCATTCCTTCCCTCTGCTAAGCTCCGTCCTTCCTGGCTCTCTAGGATGCCTGTTTTTCCTGCCTTTCCTCTGCCCCTCTGTTTTTCTCTTGCTCAGCTCTCAAGCTCTCGCCTTTCCTATCAGCCTGCTGTCCTGGGCCTTGGATCAGCTGACCTGGCTTATCCAGTAGTGTTCGCTGCTGGCTTAAATGCTCCGCACCCTCACCAGGTATCTTGAAAGATGGGTGGACCATGGGCTTTCCAGGGTTGCCTCCCCTCCCCTGGGCCTGTAAAGAAGCTTTTACAGTGAAAGCATTGTACTGAGGGTTTGGAAGCAGAGCTCTTTGGTAACTTTGGAGAACTGTGAAGGACTCTCCAAGAGGAAGGAGCCTCTTAGACTTCAGAAAAAAAAGACGACTTTCCCAGGGTTTCTTCCCCCTCTCTCTCCTTTTTTCTCTGTAGTGATTACCATGCATGTCATTCAGTAGCCAAGTCCCAGGAGGGATAAAGATCCTGGGAGACTGTCTGGTGACAGCACTGGTGATGGGGAAGCCCGGAAGCAGACACCATTCAGCTAGGGTGTGCTGTTCACTCGTGCCTGACGCTGCCAAGGTTCACTGTATCTTTCCATTTTTCCCCAAAGCTGATGGTTCCTGGGAAGGAAGGTGGGGTGCCTCTTGCTCCCAACCAGCCAGCCCATGGTGCCCAGGCTGACCAGGAGAGACTGGCGACCCACACTCCTGCTGACATGGCCCACTGTGCTGCCACACCTTCCAGCAGGTGAGTCCCCATCATGGCTCTGCTACTTCTAAGGCCAGTCAAGGGTCTACACACCCTGATACACACAGACTTGGCATGGCGTTTGTGCCCCAAATGGAAATCCATGTATTTCCCTGATAAGAATCTCGGATTGAATCTGGTATGTGAGGAGACTGGCCAGGGCTGACAAGGAGACTGGAAATAGCAGGAGCTCGGTTCTTGTCACCCTCCTCCTGTAAAGAGGTGGTCAGGTGTTGTTCTCACCCCAGCATTCATTCCCTTGGCATGGGACGGTGTTTGCTAAGGACGCAACAGGGTGCCAGCCACACACCTGCCATCATGGCACCGTGGCGCATCTGCCGTCGTAGTGGGGTCAATCATTTTCTGCTGTGTTAGCGCCTCCTGGAGATCCTTGAAAACACCTGTTTTTCTTCATTTAAAAAAAAGAAATCTTTTGTCTTTTCTGATTACCAAAATGACACATTCAGTGAAATTCAAATAATGATGACAGGATTAGGTAGAAAGTGCACAAATACCACGTCACCTCCTTTATAAGGAGGAGAGGGCTGGGGTGTGGCTCAGTGGCAGAGCGCCTGCCTAGCATGTGTGAGGCCTGGGTTCCATACCCAGCACTGAGCAAAGAAAAGGTGATGACAGAGAACGTCACGATGAAGGGATTGGCCCCAGTCACTTAGCCCATCACACACCTGGGCACAGGCTGCTTCCCCGTCACCCTCAGGCTCCCTGGGAAGCTACACTGGGAGCTGCCCCGCCCACCTGCCCTTGGTTTGGAAGGCCCCGGAGACAATGGGACTGCATTGTCCCATCACATCCGTGGTGAACTTTCTCATTGAAATTCCTGGTATATTTGTTTTCATTCCCACAGTGGAGTAGTCGAAGGGGAATTGTTTGGAAAGATTATTTTTTGTGACATTTGTCAGAAAAAATAATTTACTCCCTTCCTGACTTTTCAAAGTTACATTTTTTTTTTCTTACACTTTTTTTCCTCCTGTGGGATAATGGGGGAAGGTCTGCTAGTCACCTTACACTCTGGTTTTCTGGGCCTCAGCCCCTCGGACATGCCCAGGAGCACCTATAGACAGAGAAGCCTGTGGGAGCTGTTGGATGCAGGTCCTCAGAGCTCAGAAGCCTTCCACAGGGCCAGTCCCTGGGGTTCAGAGGCCACCTGCCACTGTCCTCGTGCCTTCCTTGAGACCCCATTTTTGACCAGAGGACTTTTCTTCTCCCTGGTCCGTCAGAAGGCTGTGACCATTGGGCTGGCAGCCACTGTCTAGGTCCCCTGCTACTGCTTAGAGTCCCCCTGTAATCCAGGACCCAGCATCAGTCCAGAGGGCTGTCAAGGTGGGAGCAGCAAGAGCAGTTGAACTGAGTGTGTTCAAAGATTTTTCGGACTAGAGGGATGATCGAGAGTGGGGAGAGGGACAGATACGTGGACGGGAGCACAGGAAAGCCCGCCCAGGCCATCAAGAGTGGCGAAAGCTCTGGCTGGCTCATGCCCCAAATGTGGGACTCCTGTGGGCAGTGCCCCTTGTGAGACAAGGCTTGAGGTTAACATTGTGCTGTAAACTATGGAGTTTTAGGTATTTTCAGATTTAAAAAAATATGTAAAAAATGAAGAGAAGCTGAAATTTGGGGTCTGGCTGTGTAATAGATTACTAGTAAAATCACAGTTGTTTATGAGAGTTGCTTGCCTGAATTGATGGTGGCTATGTGCAGGGTAACTGATGTTTGTCATTGGGATTTCAGATTAAATTTTATGTAAGCTTTACTCCATTATGTTTAAATTTTAGTTGTTCAGGAAGTGCAGATCATGAGGGAGGGGGACAATGGCAGTGACCAGACACATAGTGTTGTGTCTCACGTGAATAGGCTGAGGGACCAACCCATGCCCAGGCTACAACCCCCCAAGAGGTTGGGCTTAGGGGAATTATCTCATTATGCTGTAGTTTGAGAATGAGCACCAACTTTATTTTCTTCTCTAGTGAGGATACTGAAACTGTGTCCAACAGCAGTGAGGGACGGGCCTCCCCACATGATGTCCTGGAGACCATCTTTGTCCGGAAAGTGGGGGCTTTTGTCAACAAACCCATCAACCAGGTGATCCTTCTGCCACAGCCACTGTGAGAATGTCTGAGTCCTTAGAGTGAGGCCCTGTGGGCAGTGTTTTGTGGAACTACTTAAATTGTTTGCAAAAGTGTGTGTGTATATAAGTTTTTCTGGATGGAGGATTGATAGCTTGAAACCCCTTTCCCGGAAAAAGTTACTTATTGTTCTAGCTGGGCATGTTGGCACATGCCTGTAATCCCAGCAGATTGGAAGTCTGAGGCAGGAGGATCACAAATTGGAGGCCAGCCTCTGCAACTTAGCAAGACCCTGTCTCAAAAAATAAAAGAGCTCAGTGGTAAAGTGCCCCTGGATTCAACCCTCAGTACCAAAAAAAATACATACACACACACACTCCCCCCCCACACACTCACCTGTTGAGGCTTTTAAGCCTCTCACAAGAGAAAATCAAGATACCACTTAGTTCCCAGACACAGCACTGTGCTGTTACCTCAGACTTCACATGAAATAGGAAGTTCCTCCTTGGGGGCGGGGGACAGCAGAGCATTTTGTTCCTGTGGTTCCGTGGCTCAGGCTTCCACAGCTGAATTCCCGGGGTCCTTGGGAACCCAGCCTTTGTTTACACTGTGGGCACATGTGATGGAGGACAAGGAACCTGGGAGAGCAGTGTGGGCAGCCTAGGTGTGCAGACTTGCTGGGCCTCTGGGCTCTGGCAGCCTGTAAGGAAGGAAGCCCAGGAGCTAGGGGAGGGACACGAACGAATGCTTTTCTCCTGTTTCTTTAGGTGACTCTGACAAGTTTGGACATACCCTTTGCCATGTTTGCTCCGAAGAATTTGGAGCTGGAGGATACTGATCCTATGGTGAGCCCGCCAGTGACACCAGCTTCCAGTAGATGTTGCAGTAGTCATCCCTCAGGGGCCACAGTCACCACGTCCCCCACAGGCAGACGAATTTGTAGCTAGCATTAACTTCCTTACCCGCTCCTCAGATGTTAGGAGTGACGTGCATCCAGTTCACAGGATCAGCCCTGACTCTGCTTCATTCCACCCCAGGTGAATCCTCCAGACTCCCCAGAACCCGCGTCTCCTCTCCATGGCAGCCTGCACTCAGAGGGCTCCAGCGGGGGCAGCAGTGGCAATGCACACGATGACTTCGTTATGATTGACTTTGTAAGTTGCCATCACCTCTCCTGACCTTTGCTGTCCCAGGGAAAATAAACCCAGAAGCAATCTGTTGAACACGGTTCCCCCACAGGGATGAGATAGGCTGCTAGTGACAGATCCATGGAGCTGGGGTGTCCCGACACCCTGCCTTGGGAGATGTTAGAGGCCCATGAATAGCGAGCTGTTTTGTTCCAAGTCTTTGGTTGGAATTCATAATGAAATTCAGCTCTGAATGAGGGTTTTCCAGTGGTATCAACTCAGGTCTGGCTCATGTCTGAATGGATGAGCCTTTGCTTAAGAAAGGAGTGTGCAGGAAAAGGACATACCCTATCTGAGAGGAGGATTGTCACCAGGATTAGGAGTCAGTAGCCTAGAAGAATAAGGCGTAGACAGTTTGCTCCCTAAGATGAGCCCGAAGAACCTTTCTTTGATAATTTCTGGAAGGGTAAATTTCCTCTGATTTTCTTTTGTGACCCAAGGCAAGCTAAACCGATTGTCTTATTTTTTAAAGAAACCGGCTTTTTCTAAAGATGACATTCTTCCGATGGACTTGGGGACCTTCTATCGTGAATTTCAGAATCCCCCTCAGCTGAGCAGCCTCTCCATAGATATCGGGGCGCAGTCCATGGCTGAAGACTTGGTATGAGAACTCCTCCTTCCCACAGTTCATCCTCTGGCCTCCCATCCTCATTCATGGTCATCCCTGAGCCACAGGCATAGAAAGTTCTTCCTGTCACTCCCCACCCCCCACCCCCCACCCCCGTGCTTCCCATTTTCCCCGTAACTGGAAAGACAGATTTTTAGACTGGTTTGGTCATGTGCGATTTGCATGGCACCCAGCAGCTGTCATCCTGACTTTGCTTGAGCTTAGCTCCCTTTCTCTGACGTTCTTAGCATTGCTTCCTCACGCCTGCCCCATGCCTGCTGTCTCCCACCAGGCTGCACCAACAGCCCTTCTGTTCAGCTCTGCAGTGGCCAGGCAGAGGCACATGGCAGTCCCAGGGGTCAGTGTTCTTGCCCTTTCCTCAGAGAGCTCCTTTCCTCCCATAGCTGTCCTCTGACCATAATTGCCACATCTCTGCTTAGGGCATTTCCTGTTTCCTGGTTCTAAAGAGCAGAAAAGTACCCTGTACAAGCCACAAACTCAGGGTGTCCTACACTACTAGATGTCAAGGTCCTATGGTCTGAGGTGGGACTCTCCTATCTATAGAAATTAGAGACCCTAGGACCCTAGACTAAGCTGCCCTTAGTCTGCATTAAACAGAAAACCATGCTCAGTGACAACAGTATAGGAATAATAATAATTGTTATCATCTTTTTATTAGAGCTTTATAGTTCTACATAGTAGTTGGGTTAATAAGTACTATTATGAACATTTACTAGGGCTTTCTAAGCTTTCTTTTTTTCTTACGGTGCTAGGGATGGGACCTAGGGCCTAGACCTTGCAAGGGCGAGCAACACACACACCCCTGCCTGGCCTTTTTAAGTACTTCAACATGAATCAACCAGCCCTAAAGACCTAGGTGGTCTTCTTATCCCAATTTACAAGAGAAAGCCAGCACTGTGATTGACTAACCTGCCCCCATGGTGACACAGCCAGCCAAAGCCAAGCTGGCTCCTGAGTTAACCCTCCCACCACCCTCTCCCCTGCCTCTCCTTTGACCTGAGCTCAGAAGAAACAGGGTCCCAGTGCTCTCCTCATGACCCTGGCCAGTGGTGCTAACTGGTTCCCGGCCTCCTTCCACCTGGGCAGCTACCCTAGATCTGCCTCATTGTCAGGGTGTCCAGGCCTCTCTCTGGGTTTGAGTTAAGAGAGTCTCCAGCCTCTTGCCAGACCCTGTGCTTAACCCCACCAAAGGAGGCCGACCCCCTGGTCAAGCCAGGTCTGTGTGTGTGTGTGTCTCTCTCTCTCTCCATATATATATTTACACACACACACACACACACACACACACACACACACACGAGATTGAACCCAGGGTGCTTTACCTCTGAGGTACATCCCCAGCACTTTTTTAAACTTTTGAGACAGGGTCTCACTAAAGTTGCTTAGGGCCTCACTAAGTTGCTGAGATTGCTATTCTATTAATAGTTGGTACTGTAGGGAGGTTCCATTGGTCACAGTTCTGTTTTTCTGCTTCTCTCTTTTATTGTCCCTCTCCGCCCCTTGTTGTGAAGAGGCGGATGCCCAGGCCTCCCCCAGACCTCAGGTGTCCCTGGCAGTGCAGCGGGGCTGAAACCTGGCTGAATTCATAGAGCTCTAAACTTGCTGTTTTATTCTGGGCCTCCTCTGCAGTACCCAGGATAGTTCACGTTTAATTTCTGTGCCATCCTGTTCTCAGCACGGTCCCCCTTTCTCTCTCACTGAGTGTGCAGCCCTCTCGGATTCCTCTGGCTGTTTTGCAGCCCCGCAGCCCGCACAGAGCCCTGACGAACGTGTCCCTTCCCCTGCCCAGCGCTCACTCGGCTGCTCTGCTTTCTGCTTGCCCAGCACAGCACTGCTCAGCTGAGCGCTTTGTCTCTGTCTCTGTCTCACTCCCTTCCTCCTCTCTGATGGTGGGGCTGGCAGCGTTCCAAGCCTGCCAAGTAAGCGGCTCTTCTTCCTGAACAGGACTCGTTACCAGAGAAGCTGGCTGTGCATGAGAAGAACGTCCGGGAATTTGATGCCTTTGTAGAAACCCTGCAGTAAAGTGTCCTCCAGTACCAGCAGCATCCCTTTCCTGTGGTCCCAGAGGACAGAGAGCCTCCCATTTCTCAGCTGCTCCCATCCCTCATGCTGCTCCCAGCCAGCTGGAGGGGAAGGTGGTCCCTCCTTGGGGACCCAGAAATCCTTGCTCTTGGACCTCCTGGAGACTCCATGGTGGCAGTTAGGCCCAGTGACTGCATCTGCGAGGACCTGCCCTCTGCCTTAGGAGATGGAAGAGCCTTTGTAACCAAAGGGCCTCTGCTGGGCCATCTGCATACCCCACCCCTTGCCAGCTGCTTCACACAGGGTGTCATCAGTTCCTCCTGCTGCCAGCCTCCTGCCTGGGTCTACCCTGCAGCTGGCCCCCTGCCTGTCTGTCCTTACCATCAACCTCTTGACATTCCAATTGTTGGCCCAGAGACTGTTGTGAGGCGGAAAGAGGAAGGAAACAGTGCTGGAAGGAGGAAGGAGGGTCCTGCTCTGTCTCCTAGTTCCTGGGGTCATCTTCCTCTGTCCCCCTCTCACCCTGCCCCTGTGCCCCTGTACTTTTGGCAATACAACAGGCCTGCCCACTGGTGAGGATGAGGGCTCTGGGCCCATCATCCTCACTGGGAGGGTTGTGCCAGCCCTTAGCAGAGGCCTGTGCAGCCCAGGTGGCTGCCTACGCTCCACAGAGGGAAAATAAAAACAAATCCTACACCCCTAGGATTCTGTCATTGAGAATCACAGCAAAGGGCCTTCTCTTCTCCCTCCCCTATTTCTGCTTCTTGGTTATAGGACATGGTAAATATTTATTACTTTCAGAGAAATCAGATATTTTATAGAGGAAATATGTTATGTTTGCAGTTAGATGTTTCCCTTGAGAAAGGTGAGGGTGGCCCATTCCTGAGATGGAGGCCTCCTCCTGTGGAGATTCCTCAGAATCCGGGTTACTCAGCCCATCTTCCTTCCCATTATGTGTAAGGTGGGATCTAAGAATGGGGCTGGCCAAGGGCAAGTGACCTCCAGCGTTTGAACTGACAGTAGGCTTTCCCTTGCACCCCTGTGTGTTCCTGGTGGGAGCCTCCAGTCTCGCAGCTTCTGCAGAGTCTTGGGTGCTAACTGTGACGACTCCCCAGAGTTATGCCACACATAGTGCCCAGGGGCATTGTGTGTGCTCCCTACTGTTGGGGTACCTGTTCCTGATCCTCAGGGCTGGACTATGGAGCTTTTCCTCCTCCTGCTTTGGCCTGACCATCACCTCCCTTTAATCCCGGGGTCTCTACACTGCCCTGGGTTTACAAACTGGATTGGTTCCCTGTTCAGAAACCAAAGCTGGGTGGATGATTGGTTTAATCCTTCAGGTGTTACTTGAGTAAGTCAAGTGCCTAGCCATCTGTCCCCAGCCTGACTGGTGGCCTGGCCTAGGAGAACCAGCCTGCCCTGTTCCTCCTGTCCCCTGGGGTACACCTTGGCAGCAGCTGTTCTTTGGTGCAGATGGTTCTCAACTGCTTGTTAGTAAACTGCATGTGACACTGTTCCCATCTACAAGGCTGATCTCTGGGCACCAGAGTGGGCTCTTGTGGGCGGGGGGACCCTGCCCCTGTGCATGATTCTGCTGCCATTAAGAAATACTCCCAGCAGTGCTGGCCAATTGGCTGTCCTGTGTTTGGGCCAGGGCACATCCTTGGCCCACTGAACCAATCAGATTTTCCCCCAAGGCCCAGCATGGACAAGGGGGATGGCCTCTGGTAAGTTACTGATGCCCCATCTCAGCTGCTGCCCTCTTTGCCTAGCATGGAAAGGCCCAGGGGCCATTGTCCACCACAGTCCTGACTTCCTAATTGTGGACTCTCCAGGCAGCAGCCTTTCTCCAGGGCCCCATCTTTGGGGAAGCCAGGGAGGCTAATCCCTGACTGAGCTGTCTGGGAGGAGCCAAGCAACCAGCAAGGCTACCTCCTGCCCCTCAGCCCTGTATCATAGGAGGGAGGAGACCTGACCACCAACTCCTGCAGCACCCCAGGCACAGGCTGGGACCAGTCCCGTCTCCAGGTGGCAGGGTCCTTCCTCCTCCAGCCTTCTTGGTTTGGAAATAACTGAGGTATACTTCGACATGTACTCAAGAGATTTCCAATAAAATCTTTTCTGTACTTTAGCCTCCAGTTGTACAAGTTGTCTCCCACCTCTGTGCAGCTCTTGGTCATCAGCTGGCCCTGTGGCCTTGTGACGGATAGAAAGGCTTTGGAACAGGGCAGAGCTGCTTTAAGTCCAGTATTGGGTTGGTCAGGAAGATTTCTGGAGCCTCATCTTCCTTGCGCTCCTCCCATGACAGTGTTGTGTATTTGAATGTTCAGTAAGAAAGTGTAATGAAGTACACCCATGGTAAAGTCTCCACAAAAGGACGGCCACTGCCATCAGCTCTTTATGCCCCTTGCATAACATTCACCACTTGGCCTGCAGGAGCTGGTCTTGGCTGGAGGGTACGTCTTGCTGTGTTCCCAGAAGATGACAGGGCAGGGAGTGATCTAGTGAGAGTATTGTGGCTGAGTGGACTGCAGGAAGTTGAGGGCCCTGGCAAGTTTGTTTTGATGCCCTGATCACATAAATGACTCCAGCAAGGACACTGGCTCTCTGAGAAGCCATGAAGAGCTGGAGAGGTGTGCAGGGGTCTGGGGGCTTTAGCTGTAGGCATGCCAACCCTGGCAGAGCCAGCCCTTTCCTCCTGGTTTGTGCCATTAGTGGTAGTGGAGGCAAGCTGAAGGTAGAGCCAGCCCCAGAGGCAGAGATGTTTCTAGATGCAAGAGAACTGCCTGATCAGAACTGGGCAGCTGCTGTCTGGATTGTACCCTGTCCCCCTTCAGGTTGAAGTCATGCCTCAGGACAAAAACAAAGGGGGGTGGTGATAAAAAAAATTCTAAATTCAGAGCAATCCTGGGGCTTAGAATACAGTCAGCTCACTCCTGCTGGTAAGGGAGCCCTTGTTACTGAATTACAGGTGACACTGACCATGGAACCAGGCAGGGCAGTTGTCCACCCCCTGGGTCAGAAATGGAAAGGCTGTCCTGTGACTCCCCCTTAATTTGGGATCTCCAGAAAGTGAAATGTCCAGTGTCTCATGACCAGCAATTGTGTCCTAGTCCTTTAAGACATCTCCCCGTACTCCACCCCAAGACGGCTGTTGCTAACGCCTTGGTGAAGTGGCACTTAGGAACTCGGCAGAGGCCCTGCCAGGAGCCCAACCCAAGTAAACAGCTCTCCCTGTCTCTCACTCCGCTCTTCTACTTTCCTGGGTCACTGCCTCCATGTTCCAGTCACCAGCTTGGAGCTGAAAAGAGCCAGCAAGAGGAGATTGCCAGTCTCCCGCCTCAAGGCACCTGGACGGAGGCCACAGTTGTGCAATGGGACCACCTTCCTGGATCTCAGGCCGGTGTCTCGTCGCCCTCCTAACGCCCATCCTGCAGCTCTGCCTAGCAAGTGAGAAAGGAGAACAAGGCAGGCCCAGCTGGGCCACCATGGCCTCCTGATGCAGCAGCCAAGCCCACAGCAACACCTGGAGCTTGACCTTAACGACTATGCTAAGTAGAATTCTGTCCTACCCTCAGTGACAAACCTTGAAAAAAAAAAAAAAAATTGGCAGCAGGTGTGATAGTGCAGGCCTATAATTTCAGCTGGGGCAGAATTACAAATTTCAGCCAGCTTCAGCAACTTAGCAAGACCCCGTCTCCAAACAAAAAGTAAAAAGGACTGAGAAAGTAGCTCAGTGAGTGGTAAAGTGTCCCTGGGTTCAATCCCCAGTACTGAAAAAAGAGTAGCAAACACATAAAAATGTTGTTTTCCAGCACTCAGCCGCTGAGCTACACCCCCAGCCCTGCATTTACCATCTTAATCTGTACAGCAAGGCAAATCTCTGAAGAGGAAATGAAGCCAGATCTTCCACAGACTCCGTGGCCAGGCGGCAGGTGGAGAACAGCCCAGCCTCCCAGGCTGAGGACGGAGTGGGAAGAAAGGTAGGTCAGGAGGTGGGGATTTCAGTCCCAGCTGCCACATCAAGCTGAAAGTGTCACTTCACTCACGGTCAAGAGCACGCACTCTGTTACATACCATACACATCACAGGAACCATTTTCTGATGAAAATAATCTCAGAGGTGAGGTCAGTTCCTCTTCATGGGTTAGAGCTGGCGAGTGATGGAACCAAAATTCAAACCCTAGTGTGACTTCTAAACCCATCCAGTGTCTGCCACAGCCCACCCTAGTTTTCTCCCTTGCTTGCCTTAGAGCTCCCCTCAAGCTTCTGGTACCCTCCAGTTGGGAGCAGAGGCCTAGAATACAGCACATTGAGCTGGAAGCTGCGGGAGCAGGAATGGAAGGTGACTGAAGATACTTCCCAGCCTGGAAGATGGTCAGAAAGCTGGCCTCTTGAGTCAGATGAGGAAGCGGGCAGACAAGCTGGGGAGGGGGTTTCCCAAGCCCCTCCACCACCACCACATCACACTGAGCCTTCAGGCCTCACTTCCTGGTGGGCAGATTTTCATCTCCATTTTTATTGAAATATAAAAAGTGCAAATGGTGAAATACATGATTGGTGCCACAAAAGTCATCAGGTGTGAATGTGAACACTTGATTCACAGTACAAGCACCCCCCAGGTACAGCCCAGCAGGGCAGGGGACAAAGAAAGTTAGGACAGATCGAAAAGGCTCCCCAGTAAATGGGGCTGTGAGCAACACTTGATATACAAAGGAGAGCAGAGAGCAGAACAGCCCGCGCCTGGGCCAGGCTAGAAACCTGGGCTGACAGAACCAGCAGTAGCTCCAGGCCCTCATCTGCCAGTGGCCTAGGGACACAGCCCAGTGAGGTTGGCCCAGCCCCACATGGCTCGCAGAGGGGGCTGCCCTGCCTGGCCATGGCTGTAGGGGCAGGGTCACTGCAGTTTCCCTGCCACGGGGGTACAAGGCTGTAGGAATGAGGTCCCCAGGGTCCATTAGGAAGGAGTGGAATGAGGGATTCTGACCATCACTGGGGGCCAGGTTTTCTGAAAGACAAGACGACACTGGGGCTCCACACTCCCTCAGGAGATTGGCAGATCCCACCTGGCAGGGGCTGAACTATTAGCAAAATCTCTGCCCCTCCTATGGTCACTCGAGCCTCCACCCTACTCCCTCCAAGAGTCCCCACCTGGACGAGGCAGCCACCATGTATTCTGAGGCACCGAGTCACATCTGGCCAGAGCAGGGACAAGTGTAACTCCACAACATACAGTCCACACATCTGTGCATGTGGGACACAGCCAAGGCATGAGTCACTGATTCCCCCCCAACACTAGGACTCTTTGGGGTGGGCACTAAAATGGATGTTGGGACTCTGTCCTGTCATCCAAGCTGCCATTCCTGGCAGGTCAAGACATTGTGGGGCAGTTCCGCTTGGGGAAGGCAGACCCAGGAGGCAGAACAGGGAGCAGATCCAGCCTTGTCATTCCTTAGCTGTGGAACTACCCAAGGCTGAGTCGGTGGCGGAGAACAGGTGCAGGGTGCCTGTATCCAGCCCACATACGGTGGGACTTCTAAAAGGCAGAGCGACCAGACTCAGAGGCGCCTCGGCATGGCCAGGGCAAGCCAAGGGGCGAACCAGCCCCAGCTACCAGCCCAGCCGGCAGTGATTTTGTCATCCACTGTTGCCAGGGAAACAGGCAGGAAAGGGATTACAGGGGCTCAGGCCTTCTCCAGCTGGAAGAGCCAAGCCCCACTCTGGAGTGCCTGGCAGAACCCAGGCATCCAAAGAGGCAGTAAGAAGAATAAGGCGAAGAAAAACGTCCCCGGGTAACGGCCTCCAGGGCCTGTGAGGAGGAGGGCTGGACAGAGCGGGAGAACGAGCCACCCGGTTAGCGAGCTCCAGCTTCCATCTCCTGGGGTTTCACCCACTTCCTGGGCAGGAGCCCCAGGCTCCGTGAGGCTGAAGCCAGGAGGAGGAGTCCAAACTGCGGCTACCAGAGAAGGGGTTTGGGGGGTCGGCTGGGCTCAGGGTCCCTTGCCATCAGGGCTGGGGAACAACTCCCCTTGGTGGTCCAGGAGGAACTTGGTGAAAGTGTTGATGGGATTAATAGCCTTGAGGGTGATGGCGGCATCCTTGGCCCATAGCAGGTTAGGGCCAAAGACGACAGCCAGGTTAGTGTTGGTCATCTTGTTCTGGTCAGAGTTGGCAGAAATCTGTGGGGGAAATCGGGGACTGCATCAGGAAGCCACAGTCGAGCCTCCTGGTTCCAACCACACTGCAGCTCCCCTTCCTCCCTCCCTACACCCCCAGGTGAGCAATGGAGGCTGAGGTGGTCTCACCTGCACCAGGAAGGCAGTCAGGAAGCGAAGCACCTGGTAGTTCTCCTCAGGTAGCGTCTGGAGGACCTGCTGAGTTGCCTCCACTCTCTGGCTCTCATCAATGTCTACAAGATATCAGGCCTACGTCACAGGGGACCAGGGACAGGCCAATGAGGAGACCCCAGCCAGACTTCCTGGGAGAGGCCCAGGCCCACAAGCCTGCTGGTAGAGGTGGTGGGTGGATAGTCAAACACACCTACCCCAAGTTTAACCCCAGACCAGACAGAAAACATGCAGGCTAAGAGGGCAACTCACTGATGAAACCCACAACATGGGGGTAGAGGTCAAAGGTTAGCAGGGGCTCTGGAAGCTCCCGAAGGAAGGTCTTGAGGATGACAGCTGGCAGGTGCAGCTCGTTGTACTGGTCAAAGTCCACTGGCAGCCCTGGGTGGGAAAGGCAGGCTGGAGATGACTTGACCCAGCCTAAGGCCAGCAGCCCATGTGGAGGCCAGGTGGGCCCCACTTTCCCACATTGCCCTTAGCCACTGCACAGGTCCCCTCCTCTCAGGAGCCACCTCTTACATCTGCCTCCTCTCTTCCTCTGTGACAAGGGGATGCACATTCAGAGCATATGGGGGGACCGGGCCCCCACCCCACACCACAGCTATCCCTCACCTCTGAACAAGCCCGAGCCAGGGGCCCCAGAGTCTGACAGCCAAGGCAGCAGTCCTGGGACAGCCAGGCACAAGAGGGACCTATGCAGTGACACCAAATGCCACATAAACCTCTGACAGGAAGAGAATCTGGGACCCTTGTTTACAGCGTGGCAGAAAGCAGAGAACTCCCCTAAGTCACACATGTGCCCCTGTCCTCCTACACTTATGCCCCCAGGGTCTGGGCAGACTCGGGCCTGGAGAGCCCGGACCACTCACCCATGTTGTACTTCTGCTGCACCTCCCGTACAACCTGGGTGTTGGCTGACCTCCGGAAGATGCCCTCGGTGGTGAGAGCTGGGAAACAGTGGAGCCTGGTGAGTCTCAGCACTCTGGGTAGTGGACAGCTTCCTGACCACTCTCTGCCTTGGGGTTCCAGTGGAGTCAGTAGGGGTGGAACTCAGCCCTGCCCAGCAGCCTCCCAGAAGCAACTGGGGGTGGGTGATTTTGGAAGTCAGTGGTCCCATGACTGTGGCGAGGGCCCTGGCACTCACCATGGGCCTGCAAGTAGGCAATGGTCTCCCTGAGCACAAGTGGAATGGGATCCTGCTCCGGGTTCTTCTCCTGGAGGCTGTGGGGACAAGGGCATTGAGGGGGTCTGCAGCATGGCCTGGTCCCAGCACCACTGGCCTGCCCACCTTTCCAGTACTCACTGCTGCAATGAGACCCCAAACTGCTGGTTGGGGAGGGGTGGTCGTGGCGGCATGGGCTTGGGGGCTGTTGCAGGGCTCTTCTGTGTGGATTTGAGGAAGTCATCATACCTGGGGGAGGTGCAGATGGGACAGGATCAGGCCTCTGGCTTTGTAGTCCTGACAGCCAACTTTATCAGGCCTTCACTGTGCAGTTTTACGTGGATTATTTTATTTAATCCTCACAACCTGACTTCATGCTACACATGAGAAAACAGACATTTAAAGAAATTCAGTCACATCTTGTGACAGAAATGGGGCTTGCTTTTGCTCTGACCCTGTCTGCTGTCCCAGAATCATGACACTCGCCTTTTCCCAGTACCCTGGGTCCTCCAGGCTCCCTGCCCGGGGCAAGCTCGTCCTGCCACCCGCCCGTCCCCAGCCTCACTTGAGCACTTGGCGAGGGATCCCCAACTGCTCCAGCTTCACGTGCTCACTCAGCTCACTCAGGTAATTCACGTAGAAAATCTTCCGCCCAAACTTGAAGCTGCCAATGGAAGGAAGGGTCTGAGTCAGGCTGTGCCATCCCACAGGCCTTTGATCCGTGCTTTGCCACTCAGATCCGACAAAGACCTTGCCCTGAGCAGTCTGCCCTAGGTGCTCGGCCCCCCAGGGCATGTGCTGGGGGTACAAGGGATACACGGGAAGGCCACCTGCCCTCCTGGGGTCTGCTCACCTAATGAGGGGTTTGAAGAGGATGAGCAGGGTTTTGATGAACATGGTCGGGTGCACAATGTACAGGGCTTTGATGTTCTTCTTATACCTGTGGGGAAAGAATGGGGAACTCAGGTGAGGACAGAGTAAGAGACAAACAGGGTACTTTGGTTTCTTTTATTGTTTTTTTCAGGGACTGAACCCAGGGTTGCTTATTCACTGAGCCACATTCCCAGCCTTTCTATTCTCATTTTGAGACAGGTTCTCACTCAGCTGCTTAGGGCTGACCTTGAACTTGTAATCCTCCTGCCTCAGTCTCCTAAATCACTGGGATCACAGGCATGCTCCACCACATCTGGTCAGATGGGGTTCTTAATGGACAGTTTCTGTTTTGACTACTCATGGTAGGCACTTGAGGTAAGTGTCACTGTTGCCCCATTTTGCAGATTAGAAAACAAGAGGCTCTTCATCCCATTGACTTGGGAAGCTGTGGCAGGAGAATCACAAGTTCAAAGCCAGTCTCAGCAACTAAGTAACACCCTGAGGAACTCAATGAGACCCTGTCTCTAATAAAATATAAAAAGGGGGCTGGGGATGTGGCTTGATGGTTAAGTGCCCCTGGGTTCAATTCCTAGTTAAAAAAAAAAAAAAGAAGAAGAAAAGAGGCTCAGAGAGGTTAAATAACATGAAAGGTCACAGAATAAGGAGGTAGAGGAACTGGGATTTAAGCAATGGCCCTCTGACTGCAGATTCTGTTTACCCAGGGTGGGGCCCCACCTCCCACTGGCACAGAATAATCTCCTGTCCAAGTGCAGCTGGCCCCCAGAGCCACCAGTCCCAGGCCCCAACCCACTTTCGGTCAAACTCCCGGTAGGCATCCCGCAGCCAGCTGAGGGAGGGCTTGTTGTCACTGGTCAGACCGTGGTGCAGGTACAGCAGTGTGTAGTCGCTCTCCACATACTGGTCCAGAGTGTGCTTCAGGTACCTTCAAGGGGAAAACAGCTCAGATCTGACCTGCATATAGTGTGGCCCAGGTTAAGACGAAACCGGTGTCCTGGGCGTCTGCTGCTGGCACCACATCCACCTCATGAGCCAAGCTATTCTGGCTGCATAATCGGTCACTGAGGGGAGGCAGAGGGTAGTGGCTGAGCCAGGTGGGAGAATGATGACAACAGTGCTCCTCTTCTCTACAGTGGTGCTGGCTCGCACCCAGGGCCTCAAGGATGCTAGGCAAGTACTTGACCACTGAGCTATGCCCCCTGCCCAATAGCTCTCAATCAGACTGACCAGAAGTCAGAAAATCTGGACTCTAATCTGGGCCCTCTTGCCTACCTGCAGTCAATAGGGAATGACATTTCCCTCAGAGGATGGCCTGAGTCAGTAATAATGACAAGAGTCCCTGTTCAGCAAGCTAAGCTTCTGGGGCATGCCAAGCACTTCGCATACACCGCCTCATTCCTTCCTCATAACAACGGAAGCTGATATTATCATCTACAAATGAGGGCAAGGAACAGAGGTCAAGTGCTTATCCAAGTCACACAGCTTGTGGTGGAGGCTGGAGGTGACATGTCCAACTCCAAAGTCTGCATTCTTGACCTTGGGATAGCTCTGCCTTTTACTTGTGAATTCCAGCACAGGCTATAAAACACTGCCTATGAGAGGCAACCAAGGTGGCTAGAAGATTCTCAGCTCTAGTCATGAAGCTGTTAGCGGACCAAAGAGACACATCTCAGGTTCCCTACATGCATAACACAGTATCTATTACCCCAACACACACACATACGCACGCGACTTTAAGCATGCACAGAAGTATGCATGGAATGAACAAGAAAAGATGGAATGATTCAAGAAAGGGAGGGGAATCCAGTGTAAAGTCCTCTTTCTGGTTGGCCAACCAGCTCTGAGGCTCCAGTAGGGACGCCACTCCAGACTGGGCAGGCCCAATGCTAAGGACATTGAAGAGGTGGAGTAGAGAGAAAATGCCTGGGCAAGTGCCCAAGGATTTGACCAAGTGCCAGATATGACTTGATCTACCCAGAGAGGGCAACTAAATACTGGTCCCTGGGTGCTGGGCTGGACCAGCACAAGCAGGCATGAAATGTGGCTAATGCTGAATTATTACTGATTCCAGTCATTTTAAGTACAAATAATTTGCCCTGTACCCACAGTGAGCACTCTGCAGTTTACAAAGTGCTGTCACCTAAAAGGATGGCATTTTGCAACTATGGAAACAGCTAAACTATATTGAAAATGGACATTCTTTCTCATTCACTGATAGATGTCATTAAATTTTGGATAAATAATGAAGTGACATTTATCAGAATCTATAACATGTTCATACTCTTCAAACCTGTAAAACTGTGTCTAGGAATTTAAGGATAAATTTGTTTCTGTTCTGAGATGAACAGAAACATTTTTGTAGAAATCTTTCATCCCAGACTTTTATGATGGGGGGAAAAAAAAGCAAGCTGTCCAACATCAGGGAATTGGTTAAAGAAATCATGTGACATCTATAAATACAATACCCCACAGGATGTTTCTGCAGACAGGACTAATTTGTGAAGTCCAATGTCAGAACAGTGGCTACTGTTTGAGGTAGAGACAAAGGGACAAAGGGAGGTTTCTGGGGTGTGGGTGACATGGGTGTGTTCAGTTTTTAAAAATTAAATGTAAGTTGGATAGGGTGGCACCTAGTCCCAGCTACTTGGGAGGTTGAAGCAGGAGGATCATTTGAGACCAGGAGTCTGAGGGCAGCCTGAGCAACACAGTGAGACCACATAACAAATGAACAAAAAATCATGTAGCACACTTACAATTTGTTCTCTTTTCTGCATGAGGTTAAATGTCAATAAATATTTTTAGAAGGATACCTTTGAGGAAAGTTTAGTGCCCAGAAGAGAAAAACATCATATAAGATACAAAACTAACCAAAGAGTTCCACATGTTATAGAAAAAAAGTAGGAAGTGAATATCACAAACTATTAAGAGTGGTTTTTCTCTCTGGGTGGTAGGTTATGGGAGACTTTGTTTCTTCATACTTGTCTTTTTTTTCTTTATAACTACTTACATTTTCCCAACCTCTTAAAATAGTAATACTGTGAAATGTACACAATGACATTATGACATTTCATGCATGTTATCTTAGTACTGCTCACACAACCCTGTAAGGGGGACACAATTCCCCCCACACACACACTTACTGGGTACTGGGTGCTAGGCTAGCGCTGTACCACTGAGCTCCAACCCTAGCCCCACATTCTCATTTTTATAGGGCCTGGAAGAAACTTGTCCCAAAGCACATAGCTAGTAGGAGACAACTGAAGTTTAACTGACCTTCTGATTCTAAGCTTCAGTCATTTTCCATTTCAACTCCCCAGATCTAGCTGAGGAGCTGGGAAAAGTCAAGTCTAAGGTAATCTGACTGAAAACAGGACAGCCTGATACATGGTGGAAGAGCCTCTGCACTCAGCACTATGACCAGGCTCTGTGTGTGTGTGTGTGTGTGTGTGTGTGTGTGTGTGTGTGTGTCTCTGCCCATGCGCATGTGTGTACCTACCTGCCTGGCAAGGAATTTAGGGCCCATAGCAGGGAATGGCATAGGGTTTCCTGAACCTAGAGGAAGCTCCAGAGTGGATGTACTTCCCTCAGCAAGCTGTCTCCTGAGAACTGGGTCTTTCCCATCCCTATCCTATGACTTCCTCCCACTTGGACTATTATCTGGCCATCAGTCTATCACCTAGTACATCAGAGATGTTGAAAAGCTAGAGAGGAGGGCATGTGACTCAGCCGCCCTGAGGCTGAGCTCCTTGGCTATTCCTGGCTGGCCACGTGGTGGGCCTGGACAAGACTCTGCCTGCCTCCCCTGAGGAATGGTGGGAGGAAGTCAGAAGGCCAGAGGGAAAGAATTCACAGACACTGGAGGGACTCAGCCCCTGGCCCTGGCTCACCAGGAACTAGCTGAGACTCCAAACTTGGGTCCTTGCCCCCTTCTGCTGTGGCACTCTGGGTTTGTCCCCATACCCCCTGCATTCTATTCCCCCACACACCCATCTGGGACCTCAATGAGCTCCAACTGCTATTAGGCAGTACAGAAGTGTTACATTTAGGGAGTGCTTTAAACGTGCCAGGAAAGAAGTACAAGATGGTCACTCTGCACAGAAAAAAGGCAGGAGGAGGTCAGGTAATGACCTACTTCCATGGCTGCCCCTGACTCTGCTGGTCCCCAACATGGGCCCCGCGCTGGCTCGAGAGTGAACAGTTATCAGAACAACAACTGCCACATGTCGACTTCAACCAGCCTATGAACTTGCACTTGAAGATGTCTGTTATGCCTATCTGGCTAGGAGAACCCACCTAGGTACAGAAAGCACTGGCACCAAATTTGGCACAAAATAAGATTACACTAATTATGAATATAGATGACCAACTATCACAACCACATAAGAAACACCATATAATTATAATAATTTGGATGGTATTTTATTTTTTGAGACATTTTCACATGCAGTATCTCACCCCATAAAGAAGGAAGACTGGATGACTATTCCCCTGGAAAGATGAGAAAATGAGGCTCAAAGACACTTGCCAAGGTCACAGATGGTTTCTGTGACTAGAATTGAGGTCTGACTCCTAGTCTCCCACAGATATAAAACAGCTCCTCATAGGAAGAGGGGAGGCATTAAGGGAGGTGGCACAGTCCCCCAGGCAGGGAGAGACAGTAAGGAAATGGCTGTAGGCTACCTGAGGGTCTGGGTAAAGGTCCCATGCCCCTTCCCTATGGTACTCACCCCAGGAGCTTGCTGTGGTCCAACTGGTGGCTAGGGGGCATCCGACAGGCACTGAACACGATGATCTTCCGCCCATACTTGTCATCTCCTAGGTATGAAGAAAGATGGAGCCTGGTGGCTTGAATGAACCAAAAGAATGGGGCTGGGGCTGGGGCTGGGGCTGAGCGGTAGACTACTCTTGCCTGGCATGTGTGAGGCACTGGGTTCAATCATCAGCACCACATACAAATAAATACGTAAATAAAGGTTAAAAAACAAACAAAAAAAAGAATGTGGATGAGGAACACAGAGGTGCCAGCCTGGAGACCTGTACCAATAATGGGCCTGAGCGACTCATGCGCACTTCCTCTGGGCAGTGCCTGCTCAAGGGTGCGCCACTGAAAAAAGAGGGACTGGTTTCTTTCAGGGTCAGTGAGCCAGGATACAAAAAACAACATCACTTTTTTAAAAAGTAATGCCTGGAGGAAACAACCCAAATGCCCACCAATGGGTGAATGGATAGAGAAAATGTGGTATATCCATGCAACAGAACATTGGCCATTAAAAAAAAAAAAGGAGGTTCTGATGTATGCTAATATGGATGAACCCTGAAAACACGCTAAGTGAAAGCAGTCAGACACAAACAGGCACCTACTGTATGATTCCATTTATGAGTTATCTACAATATGTAAATCCCTGGAGACAGAAAGCAAATTAGTGGTTTCCAGGTACTGGGAGTGGAGGTGGGGAAGGACTGCTTAACAGGCACAGGGTTGCTACAGGCACATGTGATGAGAATGTTCTGGAATCAGCTGCACACATTGGCAATATACTAAATACCTGCAAACTGTATACTTTAAAATAACTGATTTGGGTTTTTTTTTTTGTGGTTTTTGTGGTTGTTGTTTTGGTACCAGGGATTGAACCCAGGGGTGCTTAACAACTAAGCCACATCCCCAGCCCTCTTTTTATTTTGAAACAGGGTCTCACTAAGTTGCTTAGAGCCTTGCTAAGTTGCTGAGGTTGGCTTTGAACTTGTGATCCTCCTGTCTCAGCCTCCAGAGCTGCTGGGATTGCAGCAACTGTGTACCACCAGGGCCGGCAAAATGATTGATTTTGTTATATAAATTTTACCTCAATTTAAAAACTCACATTCACTAAAGCATTTATTATCTTGCCAAACAGTCATCTTGAAATTTGTCTGCACTTAAGCAGCCACTCTGAGCCACAAGTATCTAGAAAATCTCTTCAAGCCACCTTCTCAGGAAGTCTGAGGCCACAGAGGAAATGAGCCTGGTTACTTAATGGTCATGTCTCACTTTTAACCACTGACAACAAGTTCTGATTATACTACTAGAATGACTGATCACACTTGGCTCTGACTGACCTCTGCACACTTCTAAAAATTATATCCTTTCACATCAAAGAATCTACAGGGGCTGGGGTTGTGGCTCAGTGGTAGAGTGCTTGCCTGGCATGTATGAGGCACTGGGTTTGATCCTCAGCACCACATAAAAATAAACAAATAAAATAAAGGTATTGTGTCCATCTATAACTAAAAATATCAAAAAAAAAAAAAAAAAAAAGAATCTAAAGAACATGGAGTTCAGAGGAGTGTGTAAACCTCTGGTAATGTGTTCACTCAGGGATGTTTGCCAACAGTTTGATGGTCTGACCACCTGGATTCATCACAAAGCCAGGAAGTTCCTGAGACATATGCTACTGTCCCCAAAGTGATATGCTCCTCAGGGTTAACATGGGTCAGGGGCCCCCAGAACAGCTGATGGGGCCATTAATGTCTTCACAGGAGCCTGTGAAGACAAGGCCTGTGAAGACAAGGCACTCTATCTTCCCACTCTAAGCAGAGGAAATTCCTAGAATAAGAAGGGAAATTCTGCCCTTCCACATCTACCTCAGAGGACTAAGGACAGCTACCCTCACCCGAGTGTCTCCCCATATTTAACAAGCCATGATCCTGCTGACCCCTCCTGGTCCATGGTGGAGGCCAGGAGTCAGTGCTGCTGCAGAATGGCCAACACCCTCTACCTTTGCCCTAGGGCTGAGGCAGGGCTCCCTAGAGGGTAGAAGGAGGTTTCCGGAATGTAACTAGGGCAGCCCTGTCCATGCTGGCTGTGCAGCCTGGTGCTCTGACCTGATTTGGAACCTCACTCCCAGCAATCTGATAGTCATAGTCCCTGTATCAGTCCCTGACCATTCCTCTTTCTACCCAAAGTACAGCCTGGCTCTCTGGGCCCTGAAAGTCCCAGCCAGTACCCTCTAAGAATTTCCTGGGTCACTGTTTGAGGCCCAGCCCACCAAGCCCTGAAACATGCTTGCAACCCCGTGCCTCCAACCTGCCCAATATCTAGCTGTGGGGTTTATAAACACCTATCTGCCCCCAACACTATGGCACTGAATCCTCTTTTCCTCTTGAATCCAACCCCAGATATATTCCATGGTACTGGTCCTATAAATGTCCCTGAAAATTGCTCATAGGACTCTCTGGACTCCACACTCATACCACACACTCCTTCAACCCAGAGGCATTAAGCCTGTCTACGCCAGGCTGGGTTCAGCTTCTGCTGTTTTTCATACCAGGCAGTTCTTTCTTGAAGTTAACTCCTATGACCCCTGGACACTCAATCTAATCTCCTCCCTGAAGCCTATATCCTTCCCTCCTTCCCCCAGACAGGTTAGCTTCCCCTTTTCATGGCTCCCAGCACAACCTCTGTCATGACACTTTGATGCTCTCATATAACTGTTCATACAGCACCTGTCTCCTCCTGGTTCCTGAGTAGGTAGAAGATAAGAACTGTGTCTGGTTCGACCTTAAATCTCTAGTGCCAATCCAGCATGTGGCAGGTATTCAGTAAGTGCTGGAAGCCTGCACAAAGTCACAGGTCACTAGAACATGGAACACAGTTTCTTTTCTGAAACCTACCCATGTTTAGGTTACAAGTTAAGACTGTGTTAGACAGTGAGTTTCCCAAAGCCTGGGACAGAATTTCTCCCAACTAACAGGCAGAGAATCCTCAGTATGCCAGTGTGAAGAGGAAGTACAGCTCCTTCCAGCAGCACATCGACTCTGAAGGCCCAGGTGCCACCTTCTCTCTTCTGTACCTAGCCTAGACCCTCATGTGCTGGAGTGGTTCTGGGGCTATGTGCTGGCTCCAATTTACTTCTCACCAGCTCCAGCATGAAGGAGGAAGAACAGAGGGGCAGGGGACAGGGACCACGGTTAGACTAGCAGCCGGGTCACACAATCTGGAGCTTCAGAAAGCCCTGGGTCTCCCACCAGGAGCCTGTGAAGATAAGGCACTCTATCTTCCCACTCTAAGCAGAGGAAATTCCTAGAATAAGAAGGGAAATTCTGGGGATAGTGTAGGGGCTTCCAAGAGATTGTTCCCTCCCCCCAATTAATAAGACAGCCCTCACTGTCTGGCAGATTTGAGGAGTTGGGGCAGAAAGTTGTGAGTTCTCATGGCTCTGGAATGTTAAGAGCTAGTGAGTGGTTAAGGAAGCAGTTGGGGTGAGGCTCAGAGGCCTGTGGTTCCCTCTCTCAGTGGGTCATAGCACCTGAAATGAGAGGCTTTAGGTTCTCAACCAGAGCTCCACCAATGTGCTCAGCAGATCCACCAACTCCCTGATGTTATATGAAAACTATCACAAGCACATGCACACTTTTTCTAGAGAGTTACCTACCCTGAGGATACCTTTCCAAGTCTCAAGAGGGCTGCGACCAGTTTTAAGAATGACTTCACTAAAGTGTAAACTCTTTTTTTTTTTTTTTTTTTTTTTTTTTTTTCTGGGGATCAAATCCAAGGCCTTGCACATGCTAGGTAAATGTTCTACCACTGAGTTACACCCCCAGGCCTAGACTGTAAGCTTCTTGAGGGAGGGAATGTGGGTTTTTCCTCACTGGGTACTCAATACTGACTCCAGGGCTGGTTCCAGAGTTCAGTGATATTGTTCTAGGAACTCACACTAAATGAAGCGAGGAAGCGGGTAGATGGAGGACAGCTACGGTACAGTGAGAAGTCCAATGTCCAAACTCCCAGACAGGGAAGGAATGAGAGTAGAGGCAACCTGAGGATCTAACCCCTGCCCTCTCCTCCCTAAAGCAGGATCTACCACCCAAGTCTTTGGATGGCCTGGAGCTTGGAAGCAGGCATGGCAGCTGCTGCTGCTGCAAGAAGCCATGAAGAGGCACAGAACACTCCAACCTGACCCAGAAGGAAACCAGCTTCTGTCCTGGAGACTTAAGGGAGAGGCTAGGCTGGCAGTTTTGCTGTCTCCAGAGCACCAGGGGAAAGAGCTCAACAAGGAGAGGCATGGGTGTGTGGAAAGCAAGATGAGGCCCCAAGAGCGAGGCCTCTGCATTCCCCAGATACCAATCAGGACTCTCCCAGGGTGGCCTGGGTGTAAATCAGCAACAGGACAGCTCCTCCGGCAGGTATTCTAGACACTGCCAGACCAGCCCCGGCACCCACAACCTGCAGAGCAGGCCAAGGACACTAGGTAGGGGCTAGGACTGGCAGTTGAAGGTGTGCTGGAGACATACATTTGTTAAATTGTCAGGAATTCTGCAAGTCAGTTGATACCATGTTGGTAGCTTGAAACCAGTTGTGACAGAAACTGCAAATGCTTCAAATAATGGTCTTTTTTTCCCCTTTTCCAGAGAGTCTCCTGTTAAACATTTACCAGCACACCACTGGAAAGAACCCACTGGCACTGAGCCAAATTTGACTGGGGAGCACGATAGCCACTGCTATCAGGGACAACAGAGGCTGCAGAGGAGCTGGGGACACAGCCCACTCACTCCTCCTGCATGGACTCTTTCTCTGGTTTCTAGTGCCAGGGACATCACTGTGGGCTCATTGAACCAGTCTCACTTGGACAATGCCAATCCAAATTACTCTCACCAATCAGAGAGGCATGCACATGGGGACACCACCACCCAGGGGCCAGGCCAGATATGGACAAGGGCCCTCTGTCCCTGGAGCGCCATCTCTTTGGGCTCTGTGTGTCCCCACACAGCCTCTATCCTATCATGCTTCCCATAAACTCTGCTATTTCTGGCTCCCAGGCACCACTAGCTCCCAGTTTCCCAGAGTGGGGCTGCAATTAAGCTAGTCCCACTAGCCTTCACCAAGAGCCCTTCCTGATCAACAGTCCCAGAGGCCAGAGCCCAGAGAGGCCAAGCACAGAGAACCAGGACTAACACCTACCTGACTGGGCCCCCTCAGGCTCGTCAAACCCTGGGGAAACAGAAAAATGCTACAGCTCTGTTGGGTGGGGAACAAGGGGACGCTTGTGGAGATGGGATGGGCAGTTTCCTCCAGCTCTGCCTTGTGACTTAATCACGAAGGCCAGGAGGCTGTCAAGGCAGACTCCTTCACACTAGAATCCCCACATTGCATTCAGGTTCACAGGGGGACTCTCCTGGGCCCAGGTCAGGACCAGGTCAGGAAGAAACTCTCAGCCTTGCTTCTGCAAGGGTGAGAGAGGTCAGGGTCAAGGTCCCCAACCCAGACCCAGGCAGTCAACACAAACACTTTAGGAGCAACCCATTCAACTGCCCCACCCCTCTTCAGCCCAGCATTCAGAGGGCTGGAGCTCCCTGCTGCTTCCCCAGGGCCAGTGCCTCCAGGCATGGGGCTCCTCTCAGGGTCCATCCATCAGTACCACTCTGGACTTCAGGGGCTGCAATCTACGTGACTCCCTCAGAGCAGGGGCTAAGCTGTCACGCTTGCTTGTAGCTGCCTAGCCTCAAGGTTGCCTCTTCTAGCAGTGGGACCCTGAGGACAGGAGCCAGTTTATCCATGACTGACTACCTATTGCTCCAGGTTTCTTCTGAGTCCTGCCTTATGCACAGGAAGGAGGAAGGTTCCTGAGGCAGAGACCCAAGTGGGGCTCTGCACCCATTCAAGGCAGGGTACATATCTGCCAGGACCCTGATACTCCAGGGAGCCACGTTAACCTGCACTTCTGGAAGGACGCTCTGTCCATTGCAGACATCCTTGGAGGTATGGTTTCCCAGGAGGGACTGGTATGCCCGCTCCCCTCCAAAAACTGATGAGGAGGAAAAGTTGACCTCAGGGTCAAGGGGAAGGAAGGGGAAGAAAGGGGATGGAATAAGGGAAAAGGCAAGGCCACTTACTCAGGGCCAACTATGCGCTCACTCAGCACTAAGCCCTGACATACATTCATCATTGTAATCCTTTCAGAGACCCAGTGAGGAACTGCTCAGAGAGCACAGCTGGAGATCAAACCAGCACTCTCTGACTTCAAAGCTACTAGGCCATGTTGCCTCCCACATATCATCTGCAAATGGAAACAAGAGGATCACAGATCAGGAAGCCGTGATGGGTGAACCTATCAAGTGGCAATCACAATCAAGTCTGTGCTTTTTAAAGAAAGATACATGTGTTGAGGAGCTCCAAGGTCTGGGGACACCAACATGCCCCCAAGACCTCTCCCTTATGGTATGTGGGGTCAACTTCTTTAAAGCAGGAGCACAAATTATGAGGAAAAAAGTGCAGGGTTGGGTGTGCTCACCTGCCACCTCCACAATCTGGTGCCGAGCGATGTCGTAGTAAGGGTCATCCCACTTCAGGTGTGTGACTGGTTCTGGGGAGCTGCTTTTGGAGTCATCTGGATAAATGACATAATCAGGGGACATATCCAGGTGGCTGATACAGTGCTTTCCCCAATGCACCTTTGCTGGCCCTCCCCTCAGGAAGGCTTGTTTTCCTGGCCCAACCCTGGGCTGTCTGCTTGCTCCCACGCTGCCCCACTAGGCTCTCCCTTCAGCAGGAGGGGGAGTGCCCACCTGACTTGGGAAAGTCTGGCATTTCATCTGAGGGCCAGTTCTTCTCATCAATGGAGGCCAACTTCAGTTGGTTCAGAGCCTGGCTGGTGTCATCGAGGGTCAGGTCATCCTGCAGTTCTGAGAGTGGATCCATCGTCAAATCTGTCCCTTGTGGCAGAACCTGAAGGCAAACCTGGAAGAGGTAAAAAGGTGGAGGGTCACTAACTCCCTTTTTTTACCTGCCATAATTTTTATTGCAAGCCCTCTTGCCCCACTCTTCCTTCCCTGGCTCCCTTGTAGGGCCCCTATCACTCCTCATCTTGCCAAGAGTTCCATGGAGCATGTTGTCAGGAAAGGTAGCTGGGGCAGAAGATGGCACAGCTTGGCACCTCCCCTCAGGTCCTCAGCTGGATAGGAAGATCCATGCCAGGTCCTGAGCTGCCTACCACACAACTGGCCTGGAGTGCAGTCCCAGCTGCAGAGGGTAGAGGTCTCTGCTCGGGGTCCCAGTGGATGTTACAAGAATCTAAGGAATCTAAGGATTTAGATCCAAAGGGCATGCATGAAAACAGCTGGCTGTGTCCTGTCTTCTCCACCCCTCCCCACTGGCCAGAGATGACAAGGTCCCAGAACAAAGGCCATGGCTGAACAGTCCAGCTAAGTTTGCCCCACAACAGGAACCAACAACAGGGATGGAATCTGCCTGCCAATCCCAGTAGACCAATCTGCAGGTCTCCATATTAAGACCTGCGAGAGGCTTTGCATACCACTTTCAAGGTAGGAAGGTTGACAGAGTACCAGAAGAAATGGAGGGAAAGGGAGTAGTTAGTGATAACTGGAGTGCCAAGGTAAGGTCAAGGATAACAAGTAGGAAGGAGGAATAAGAGCTGACACTGAAACCAGGTTTCCCCAGTTTGGGACCTGGTTATAGTAGTTGGTACCCTCTGCCCTCAGTCCTATAGGAATCACCTCCAGCTCCCACCAAAAGCTCACCAGATGGGTGAGGGAGGGCTTTTAATTCAACCCATTTGTCCAACCCTAAAAGAGGTTGCTCTCAGGGCTGCTGCATTCCTGGAGCCCAAAAAAAATGACATATATGGTCAGAGAATCAGCAGCACAGATAAGGAGATGAGATAGAACTTGGGGGTGGGTAGGAAGGAGAGAGCTGTCATCCCGATCCACAGACTGGGCTCTGAGGCGACATGACAACATCCCTCACACTTCACAGCCAAGGACTCTGGATGGTGAGTCCGCTCCCTGTGCCTAGCAACAACCACCCCGTTACCAGGGCAACCAAGCTGAGTCAGTGGAAAAAGCTGTTTCAAGCTCCCAGTCAAAGGGCCAGAGTCCTCTTCTTTCTTTCTCCTCTCCCTCTCCCCTGACTTTATCCATATTCTCTCAGAGAGCACTCTTGAACCCTACTCTTATGCCCAGCTCCCTCACTTCTCTTCAACCCTCAGCCCTCCAAAGTAGGCCATCCTCAGTCTTGAGAGATTCACCCCATTCATCTACATGCTCCTCCCCCATTCAATCAGGAGGCTGTGGGCTGGTTCGTAACAGGGGCATATGACTGAATGAGAGGGACAGAATCTAGCTCAAAGCAAAACCCTCTAGGCCGGAGCATTTTCTCCATCCTTTCAGCCCCAGGGGCTCCATCATCACTAACAGTTATTCAGGAGAAATCCTTCTGCACACAGTAGCTGCTTGAGATGATGGGAAAAGGAAGGAATCAAGTACATGGAGATTGGGGTTGTCCTGCCTAAGTCAATGAGTTGCAAAAATCCTGTGCCTAAATAGCCTCATCTGTGGAAGCTAAGGTTCCTCCCAGAAAAATAATTCCCCAGTTCTAAGAAATAACTTGTGCTCAAGTGAACAACAGGATTAGAAGTAACAGCTAGATGCTGAGCTATATGTGAAGGAGAGAGGACACCATCTAACAGGAAGCTGAACTTGAACTCCACTTCTTTTCCCGTTACTCCTCCTCAAATTCTTCTGAACTTGACCTCCCTCAATTCCCCCATGTAATCTCCTTTTTCATCATAATTAATCACAATGGTTCCCACCTTCATACCATACCAACCTCCCTTCCCCCCTCTCCAACATACAGCTGTTGCATTCTCTGAGCCCAGAAGTTCAGCTCCAAACAGCAGGAAAGTAAGGAAAGCCAGTGAAAGAAAAAAAGCCAGCGTAAGATAAAGTAGTGGAAATGACGTACACTGGCTGCCTAAGATAAAAACGAATGGCAAATCCTTTTCCATTCTGTGCAAAATACATCCCACTCTTGAGATCAATTTTCCCTTTGCAACAGATAAACCCAAATATTTTAGAATCCACTTTAGGTAGGGGTTTTAACTTTTGGTAAATGGTGGTCCAAAATGATGGCATTTGTGGACTTTTTTCCCAAAAAAAAAAAAAAAAAAAAAACAAAAAACGGTCAGCAGATGTATGGAAACCTACATAAAATTTTAAGGGGTCCACAAACCCTCTGAGAATCACTATTTAAGAACCTACTCAAAGTCTGGGACGCAGCTCAGTGGTAGAGCACCTGCCTAGCATACACAAGGCCCTGGTTTCCATTCCCAGTACCACAGAAACAAACAAAAAACCTATTCATAATAATGCCTGGCACATGGCAGGTGCTCAGTCATTAGCTGAATTACATAATGAATGAATTATTTTCCTAAGTGGAGAAGGGAATATGGTTGAGGGACATGAATTGGACACAAGCTATTAACTTCAAAACAGCAGTGGTCCAGCATGCACTACTGAGCCAATTTACTGGGCCCATTTTACAGTTCCAAGAAAGTGAGAAGCAGAAAAAAATAAGCAAATTGCTGAAAGTCATACAACTTACAGAGGCACGATTTTTTAAACATTTTTTTTAGTTGTCAATGGACCTTTATTTTATTTATTTATTTTTATGTGGTGCTGAGAGTCGAACCCAGTGCCTCACACATGCTAGGCAAGCCCTCTGCCACTGAGCTACAACCCCGGCGGAGAGGCAAGATTTTAATAGCTCTCTGAGATAGTCTCTTGGTGAAAGGGAATCACTAAACAATTCATTCATGCAATTCTCAAGGTTCAAAAAAGCAACTAAAAATCTCTTCTCCATTAATCTTCCCTTTATGCAGACCAGAGATAGAAACTTGAAATCATTTTTCCTGGTTTTGCATTGGCCTACTAGTTATGGCTCCAGAATTAGAAAAACGCATATCTCACCCCATTACAATAACAAGACCCTAAATCACAATCACATGCATTGAGTTTTTTAAAATCTGGACTGAGTGTAATTAACTCATTTCACAAATTAAGAAAGTGAGATGAAAGCAGGGTGGAACACTTCTCCCAAATTTCTCGTTCTTAATGCTTCGCCAAATGGGATCAGGGAGGCTTCTCCCTCTCACGGGCTTGCTCAAAGGTAGAGATCTGGTCTGGCCTCTGCCCTGGGGAGAGCAGGAAGAAGTCAGCGAAAGAGGCTGTCTTCTTCCAGCAGGCGCCAAAGTGGGGCAGAAACCCCGAAGCGGAAAGCCCAGGCCCCCAGGCCCAATTCCAACCCCCACTTTCCTTCCTTAGATCTGCTCGGGTCCTTCCTACCCGGACCCCATCCCTTCAGAAGACCAGGTCAGGTCTTTCTGTTCCCGTACCTGACCCAGAGAAACCCGGAGCCCCGCAGCTCACCGCGCTCGGGTACTGCTCCCTCTGCCACGCCTGTCAAAGCTCGGCAAACATCCGGCTCCGCGGTGGAACGGGAACCGCCCCCTTCGGGTCGCCTCACTCCCCAACCACTTCCGCCACACCTCCAACCAGCTTCCGGTTCGCTGCCCGATTTAAATATGGTCCCGGGAGCCCCGCCCACTTCCTCCACATTGCCCGCCTAAAGCCTGCCTCCGGGAGGGACAGCAAAACTGTCCGACTTGTGGCTTCCCCCCCCTCGCCTCCGTAAGTGGGTGCTGGAACGCATTAGTTCCGTTTATCCAGATACTCGAATCCCTTGTGGGCCCTCCAGAATCCTAGGTTCGTATTGTTCTTGGACAGAGTTTGTCCTTACAACTACTCCCAAATTCCCCGTCCTGTGCATCAATGAGGTCTGACTCCAGATTCTTTCCTAAGAGTGAACTTGGAAGTCCATGACTGTTTCCGGGGGGAGTTGAAATAAAGACGCTCACTTCCGGCGGAGGGAGGTGTTTTGATCCGGGATGGAGGAGGAGGGAGCGGTTCTCTCGAGGGGAAAGACTCTGCAGCCGGGTGAGTGACTTGCCATGCCTGCGGCCCTCAGCCCTGGCCTAGATCGCCACAGCGTTCTAGAGTCGACTTTCTCCCCGCCAGTCCAGTCCTCTGGAGCCTGAGATCCTCCTCCGGCGTCCTCATGTCCGCTTGGAGATTAAGGGTCCTCAAACGTCTCAGTGAACACCTTAGCGCCCTTGTTTCTCCCTCAGACTCGCGGAGCATGTGGTTTCCTCCCGCACGGTTCCCCATGCTCGCGTGGCCCGCTTCCTCATTGCTTTCCTGACTCTGCAGTTCCGGAGCCGTCCCTGGACCCCGAATCGGGATGGAGACCATCTGGAGAAAATTGTGCTCAGTGCCACAAAGACTACCCGTCTTGGCCGAGCAAGGCCATTCTCGCTCTGAAGAGCCTTCCCTGGGGCTTGGCCGTGGGTCCCTCACTCGCCAAGGAACAGCGTTTGGGGGTCTGGTGTGTCGGGGAACCCCTACAGCCGGGACTGCACTGGGGGCCGCTGGAAGAAGAGTCTGTCTCCGAGAAGGGCGAGGAAGTGAAACGACAGCAGGAGAAGGTATTGAAGAATGGGGCGACTGAAAATTGGGGGGAGATTTAGTCATTTCCCGACACCCTCCAGTTTGTTAGAAGCAGGGTATTTTAAGCGATTGGAGATGGTTTTGTGCCTTCTGAGCAAGGCTGTCCCTCAACCGTAGTAGTTAAGGATTCAAGGTGTACAAAGTTGTTAAAAACTAGATTCATGTCAGCAGCGAACCAAGGGCAAGAGGTAAGGTTATTGTAATTCATCCCGACCTTGTCACCTAGCTAGCCAAATACATACGGCCTTTAACTCATCTGTAAAAGAAAGCAGTGGCTTTCTTCAGGATTATTTGGAGTACTGGATGAAATAGTGCAGTGCAGTGAATGGTTTAAGTTCGTAAGTACTATTTAAAAATTGACGTTTCTCTTACCAATTTTTCAGTTTAGTACTCACTGGAAGTTAGAAATGTGTTCACTTTATAATTTTTCACACCCTTGGGAGGGAAGTAGGGGAATGCTCTGGTTTTTATAAACTGAAGAGTCAGCTCTTAGATGCAGAGGCAGCACCTAAATCTGCTAACCTTACAGGAACTTCATCTTAGATTTGTCCTAAGAGAGGTTTCATCCAGTTTTGGTTCCTCCTTTCCCCAACCAGGCTTCCTCAAACACATGTGAGAAGGACTCTTATTGGTTTATTTCAGGACCTGTCACTGGACCCATGGGGGGCAGTGTGTGTGTGTGAGCAGAGTTCAGGCTGGACCAGGTAAGTTTCAGAAGCATATATTCTGAATGTGCTCCTTTGAGACTTTCTTTTAAGGCTTGAGATAGAGTCTAAAACTATCTATAATCCCCTACCCAGGGATATTTTCTAGTGTGTTTTCCAAAGGCATGGTGTGTCTTTTAGGACTCAGACTTCCTGAGAGCTGGGGCTGTCAGGGAAGGCCACTTGTAAAGAATCTGCTGAGCTAGCTCTTGATCTGTTTTGCAGTTTGGTGCAGCGGGGCAAACTGGAGAGTGAGGGGAACGTGGCCCCAGTTCAGATCAACGAGAGGCTTCACCTGCAGGTGTACCAGGTTGTGCTGCCAGGCTTTGAGCTGCTACTGTGGCCCCGGCCGCCTTCAAAGGGCCGAAGCCCCACACAGCCCAGACTAGAGGAGGAGGCAGCTGGAGACATGGTGGCAGAAGTGGAGTCTGATATACAACAAGAAGTGGCCTCCCCTGCAGAGGATGCAGCAGACTCTTGCACAGGTATGTGTCAAATAATGCCTGCTCTCCAAATTATCATCAAAACAACCTGTGACAAGACAAAGCAGAATTGAGAGTTCAGTGTAATGAAGAGAGTCCTATAGTTGTGGTAGCCTTAAGAAAATATGGTTTAAAGCCAGGCACAGTTGTGCATGCCTGTAATCCCAGCAACTCAGGAGGCTGAGGCAGGAGCCAGCTTCAGTAACTTAGTGAGTTCAAGGCCAGCTTCAGTAACTTAGTGAGGCCCTAAGTAATTTTAGCAAGACCCTGGCTCAAAATAAAAAGGACTGGGGAAACTGGGTATGGTGGCACACACCTGCAATCCCAGTGACTCAGGAGGCGGAGGCAAGAGGATCAAAACCAGCCTCAGCAAACATGAGGCACTAAGCAACTCAGTGAGACCCTGTCTCTAAATAAAACACAAAATAGGACTGGGCATGTGGCTCAGTGGTAAAGTACCTCTGGGTTCAATCCCCAAAGTGGATCTTGTAGTGTGGGATGAGAAGGTGGGGCTTGATTAGGATTGGGTAAAAACCATGACAAAATAGTTTAGGAATGGTAGATACTACAAGACTATAATTTTCAGGCAAGTGGTATAGATGGAGTCTTGGACTGTGTCATTTGATGCTTTCTTTTGAAGCATGACAGGTCTTTTTCTTGTAATGAACAATAAAGATATTTGTAATTTCTATCTTTCTAAGAACCTCCTGGAATAATAAGGCCATATTGATGAAAACAGTAAGCTACATACAAAGTTTCCAGTTTCTCAAGTTTCTTCTCTCTGGGGTGCAGGCAGGGAGGGATTCTTTTTGTTTTACAGATGAGCCCAGTTGGGGAGATTGGGGTCTTGTGTCGCATCCCTAGTGTATGTCCCCAGGTGAGAACAGGTAGGACACTGTGGTTCCCAGGAGTACTTCCCCAGAGGCATCTGACTGAATAGGAAGAGTGTACAGCTCATGCTCCAGGGAAGAGATTGTTGTGATTGATCCACCAAAGTTCAGGGGCCGGGAGAAAAGCCTATAATTCCCTGTTAGTGTTGTCTTCTACCAAGTTCAGTTAATGCTAGCACTCCCATCTCTCATTTCATAGATCTTGGCCATCAGTCACCTCATAGCATCCAGGCAGAGAATGTGGTGAGCTCTGAACCTAGGTCCAAAGCCCAGGATCAGCCTTCCAAGAATAGCCAGCCTCTTGGCCTGCTGCTTCAGGACGTCAGTGTGGATGAGGAGTGCCTGCTCCAGGCGCGGATGCCACCTGAACCTCAGAGCAGCTTGGCTGCCCAGCAGGGCACAGAGTGTGGCGAACCTGAACCTGAGAGAGGCTACACTGCCCAGATGGACCCAAAGAACTGTGAAGCCGATTCATTACCTTCTGCCAGGGGCACCGAGCTGCGTGCCTGTCTGGCCAAGAAGTTATGTGGCCCCAGTGATCAGTGCCCACCCCGAGCAAAGACCGCAGAGCCCGGGGCCCAGCATTTTCCTACGCTCTTACGGAGCCCTCCTGGCCCCGCTGGAAACTCCCCAAAGCAGGGGCGACGGTACCGGTGTGGGGAGTGTGGAAAGGCATTCCTGCAGCTGTGCCATCTGAAGAAGCACGCGTTCGTGCACACAGGCCACAAGCCCTTCCTGTGTACTGAATGTGGCAAGAGCTACAGTTCAGAGGAAAGCTTCAAAGCCCATGTGCTGGGCCACCGTGGAGTGCGACCCTTCCCCTGTCCGCAGTGTGACAAGGCCTATGGCACTCGGCGAGACCTCAGAGAGCACCAGGTGGTACATTCAGGTGCCCGGCCCTTTGCATGTGACCAGTGTGGCAAGGCCTTTGCCCGCCGGCCATCACTGCGACTGCATCGCAAGACCCACCAGGTGCCAGCTGCCCCTGCCCCATGCCCATGCCCTGTATGTGGGCGGCTCCTGGCCAATCAGGGCTCCCTGCGGAACCACATGAGGCTCCACACGGGGGAAAAGCCCTTCCTGTGCCCACACTGTGGCCGGGCGTTCCGCCAGCGGGGCAACCTGCATGGGCACTTGCGGCTGCACACTGGGGAGCGCCCCTATCGCTGCCCGCACTGTGCAGATGCCTTCCCCCAGCTGCCTGAACTGCGGCGCCACCTCATCTCCCACACTGGGGAGGCACACCTCTGCCCTGTGTGTGGCAAGGCCCTCCGAGACCCACATACCCTTCGTGCTCATGAGCGCCTGCACTCAGGGGAGAGGCCTTTCCCATGTCCCCAGTGTGGCCGTGCTTACACGCTGGCCACCAAGCTGCGGCGCCACCTCAAATCCCACCTGGCAGACAAGCCCTACCGCTGCCCCACCTGTGGCATGGGCTACACCCTCCCCCAAAGCCTTAAGCGGCACCAACTTAGTCATCAGCCTGGGCCACCCTCCAGTCCCCACTCTGTGCCTCCTGCTGCTTCTGAGCCCACCGTGGTGCTCTTGCAGACTGAGCCAGAGCTACTGGACACATGCAGACCAAGTGAAGCATCTCCAGCCAGGGATGTTGTTGAGGTCACCATTTCAGAGAGCCAGGGCCCTAACCCCAGCCTGGTGCTGATCCATAAGGACATGGGCTTTAGTGCCTGGGCAGAGGTGGTGGAGGTAGAGACAGGTACCTGACATTTGGGCCCTCTCCTGACAGCTCTCCATAAAGTCTGTTTCTATCTCTATGCTTCTGCATCTTCTTTCTTTTTGGGTTGCCTGGTAGGGACAGAAATCTAGGATGGCCCTTCCTGCTTATGAACAGCTGAACTATTTCAACACTGCCAGATAAAACCTGGGTACAGATCCTTTACTGACTTCCAGGAGAGCTTGCCCTGCCTCCTCCCCTAGGAACACCAGGGACAGTTGTTCTGTAAACCTCATTGAAGTGACCCCACCCAGTGGGACAGTCAGTAGTTGGCAGTGCTCCTGACCCACTGGGTGTTTGCCAGGGTAGTTATACCCATCAAACTCCCTTAGGGACAAGCACTTCCATTTGGAATCAATTCATATGGCTTCCAAGAGTTGAAAGATAGCTCAGCTCGCAGCCCACACGTCACATGTCTCTGTAGTTCAGTCTTTAGGTAATTTTGACAGCTTTTCATACCACCTAAGCCCTAAGTTGGTTATTGTTCTGTGCTAAAGGACACCAAATTGCTTGGGAGCCAACTAGGGCCAGATTTGTGCCCTTCTATGTACCTGACTCAGCCCGGTTGAGGGAAGGAGTAAGGAATTAAGGTGTTTTCATCTGCTGTGGGCTTGGACTGCAGTAGGTGCTGGGGACACAGCTATGAACAAGACAGAGGAAATGCCCTTTAGAGTTCACAAGCCACCACCAGGTCAGGGATGGGGGCCAGCAATCATCAGGTAGGAGTTAATGGGGGTATCGCTGGGTGCTGTGGGTGTGTTTATGGGACCATTTTAGCCCAGCCTGAGGCACCAGGGCTAAGAAGGAACACTCCGCCCTTACTGTGAGTATTTAACCCATGAAGCAACTGTGACAGGTAGCATCATGATTCTTGTTTTATAGATCAGGAACAAGTAAAAACCCCTTAAGGATTCTGTCCCAAGATCACAAAGTTTCTAGTGGTTGAGATTCATACCCACCTGGTCCTACCCAACTAGAGTTAGGCTTTTAACCCCCGCACTCCAGGGTCCCTCTGCTCACCCATGACCTGGATGAGTAGGTGTTTGGAGAAGGGGATGCAATCCTACAGTGAGGGGTCAGGGGTGGTCTCAGAAGACAAGTTAAGTAGAGACCTGAACAACCCAGGAGTGAGTCAAATGGACATTTAGGAGCAGCTGGAATCCAAGCAGAGAGCACAGTGGAGTGAGGACAGGGGCCGTATAGGCTGGGGTAGTTACTCTGGAGGATATGTTCTCTGGGAGGTCCAAGTGACAATGAAAAGAACCAGTGGGTAAGGTACAAGCCTGGGAAGAAAAACTGGTTCAGAGGGAGAGGCATGGGGTCACTAGCAAGTAGGTGGTCACTGAAGCTGTGGGAACAGAAGATCCAGAGGTGGGGAGCGGGCACAGGCCCAAAGTCAACATGGCCCAGCCCATCAGGAAGAAGGCTCATGAGGGGAGCCTGAAGATTAGCTAAGGGCACAGTGCTTCAACAAGGAGGAAGTGGTCAGCAATGCTGCTGCTGCTGGAAGGGCTGAGATTTGTGGACATCGCCAGGGAGCTGAGAGTATTTGGAAGCCACATTGACTTGCTTTGCTCTGGGGAACAGTGGGAGGCAAGACAGGAATCATAAACTTTCTTTTTTGCACGTGTATTACTGGCATTTGAACCCAGAAGAACTCCGCTGAGATACAAGCCTGGCCCTTTAAAATTTTTTTGAGACCTGGCCTTCCTATGTTGCGGAGGCTGGCCTTGAACTGGGAATCCTCCTGCCTCAGCCTCCTGAGTAGCTGAGATTACAGGTGTACACCACTGCATGCCCTATTGGGAAGCACATATGTTCTTCTTTCATCTTTCTACTGTCCTACAAAATAGTGTTGCGATCTCTGATTCACAGATGAAACTGACATTCAAAGAGGGTGAGTAACAGGCCAAGGTTACATGATCGATAAGAGGTGCAGCCAGGATTCAAATGTGGATTATTCTGTGGCTTCCCAGAACTTAATTGCAATGCCATAACCAGCCCCATGTCTTCCAGTTTGCCATTGACATTAACCCAGGTCCCACCCAATCTGAGTAACTTTTTGGCAAAGCATAAATCTGAAATTGTCCAAAATTTCAGCAGGAAATGGTGGCAATCTGTGGAGAGAAAAGCCTCATCTTCCAAAACTTGAGAGACCGCCTACAAGATTAGTTTTTAGGCTGGGTGTGAGGGCACTCAGCAACTCAGCGAGACCCTGACTCTAAATAAAATAACAAAAAAGGGCTTGGGATGTGCTTCAGTAGTTAAGCACCCCTGGGTTCAGTCCCTGGTACCAAAAAGACTAATTAATTTTTAGTCAGTCGACCTTGTTTCTTAGAGCCTGCCCAAGTTCTTTTCTTTTTTTTCCTAACATTTTTAGTTATAGATGGACACAATACATTTATTTTAATGTGGTGCTGAGGATCGAACCCAGTGCCTCACACAAGCTCTGCCACCGAGCTACAGGCTCAGCTTCCAAGTTCTTTTCTAGCATCATTGCTGGATACAGCAGAGTATGCCTGTAATCCTAGAGAATTGAGAGGCTGAAGCAGAAGAACCGCAAGGTCAAGGCCAGCATTGGCAACAAGGCAAAACCCTGTCTTAAAATTTAAAAAAGGACTGGGGATAGGCACAGTGGCGTGGCGCAGGCCTGTAATCCTAGCAGCTCAGGAGGCTGAGGCAGGAGGATCACAAGTTCAAAGCCAGTTCCAGCAAAATAAAACAAGTGCTAGGGGGCTGTGGTTGTGGCTCAGTGGAAGAGCACTTGCCTAGCATGTGTGAGGCACTGGGTTTGATTCTCAGCACCACATATAAATAAATAAATAAATAAATATCCATGGACAGAAATTATTTAAAAAAGAAAAAAGGGCTAGGGATGGGGCTCAGTGGCTAAGTGCCCTTGGGTTCCATCCCTGGTACAAAAAAAAAAAATCACAATGACCACTACTATGCTACTATGTATAATTTTAAAAGTTTTAAAAAATGAAAATATAAACATATAACACTTATCAAATTAAACATTTTATATAATCAAATACATAATCTACATCAAAATGTTATCCCTCCCCTCTTTTGGTGTTGAGATGGGGGTCTCACTATATTGCACAAACTGGACTCAAATGATCCTCAAGCTTCAGCCTAAGTAACCAAGACTACAGGTGCACACCATCACAACCAGACATTTAAGCATTCTTGTTTGTCCAGAAAATGTCTTTTTACAGTTTTTGTTAAAAAAATAAATAAATAAATAAAAATAAACCAATCATGCTGATTCTATTTGCTTTCTGAACCCTTGGTTGTTAGGTCTCTCATAGATTCCTATTGTTCTGAAGAGTTTCTCTTACCCCACCCCTTTATTTCCATGTCAAGAGTTTGTCAGAAAAATGGGTCATTTGTCCTATTGAATGTCCCTCATATGTTGAAATCCTAACATATCAATGTTAGGATTGTGGTGGTCTCTAACTTTTTCCTTTACTTTCTGTATTGCATGTAAACTAGTGTTTAAAGCTAGAGTTTTTATTAAATTAATAGTCACAGTTTTAGGAAGAACCTTCACAGGTAGCATTGTGTGTTTCATTATATCATATCATGTAATAATGCTGTTTATTGGGCTGGGAATGTAGCTCAGTGGTAAGAGTGCTTACCTAGCATGCACGAGACCTTGGGTGCAATCCTCAGTACTGCAAGAAACAAAAACAAATAAATAATGCTGTCTATGGAGTACTCATTATGTAGCAAGCATGGTGATACTTAACATGTGTTGGAAGGGTTAGTTTTTATTTCAAACCATAAACTTAATTCTGTAATGACCTAGACTTGAAGAGAGATAAAGGATATATGGAATCTAATTGCAGCAAGCAAGAACACAAAGATCCCAGGGTATGAGGGCTAGAGGATGCTCTCCTCAGAAACAAAAGGAATAGTTGGAGATAAGATAAAACACAAAATTAAATTAAGGAGAATGGCCTAGATTCTTCTCCCTGGTCTTTTCATTCTTGCATCCAAAGCACCCCATGGCTTCCACAGGATTCATGCCATCTTTCACCCTGCAGAAGAGCACATGCTTGCCATCTAACTGATCAGTCTTAGCTGTGCAGATGACAACCTGGGAACCATTTGGTGGAGCCAGCAGTTGCCATGGACAAGATGTCAGAACTCCAATTCTTCAGAATGAAGTTTCCATCAGTCAACTTCTCCCACTAGATTTACTGCCAGTGCTATTATGGTGTGTAAATTCATCACCCTGACACACAAACCCAGGAATAAATCCGGGAAAGCAGGAACCCTTATAACCAAATCTCATTTTCCCAGTGGTTACAGAACTGAAATTTCCTGCTTTGGAACATTGTTTTCAAAACAGTTGCAGAAGATACCAGCCCAAGAACTTACCTATCAATGGCCATGTTGAAGTACAAAGAGAAGCTGGCCATTGTTAGGGACTGAATGTTTGTGCACCACCCCCCTACATTCAGGGCTAGGGGGCGGCTTTGGGATGTGATTAGATCATGAGTTGGAGCCCTCTGAATGGGACCAGCACCATAATAAGAAAAGGCATGGGAGAGATGCTCTGTTTTCCATCACGTGAGGACACAGTGAGAGGACAGCTGTCCAAGAACCAGGGAGTGGGCCCTCACCAGACCCTGGATCTGCCGCCTCCTTGACTTCGAACCTGCAGAACTGTGAGAAATCAACACTTGCTGCTTAAGCCATTAGTCTACGGTTATTTGTTAAGGCAGCCTGAGCATGCCACATACTCACCAAGCTCTTAAGAGTCTGCAAAGAGGCCGAAATGATCCCACTGAAGTATCTCAACAGCAGCCTTTTGAGGTGGATATTATTTTAGTTCTGATTTTTTGGATGACAAACCAGGGCATGACCAAACCAGTGCTCTCAAAGTTCTGATTGCAAGAGAAAAAGGGGCAGTCACCAGCTCCACCTCCTTCTTTGCCCCCCCCCCACCACCTTGTCTTTTGTGTTTCCCCCTATTCTCCCTCTCCAGGGCTGCCACGCTGGTTCTGGGAAAAGGAGGCCATCTGGGATCACCTGCTTCAAGGTGATCTCTCCACTTCTCAGAGGTCCGCCTCACTTTCCTTACTTCATATGTAATTTTAAAATTTTTAAATTAGTGTTGTGACCCGCTAAATTCGTAGAAAAGGTTTAATGTCATTTATCAACAGGGAATAGACATTAAAACCACAATGATCCGTAGTATACCCTTGTAAATGAATTTTATATTTTATCCAGATTTTTTTTTCCTGTATATGTGCACAGTAATGTAATTTTTTATATGGGAATGTAATAGGGATAGAATCCAGGGGTACTCTAATAATGGGCTACATCCCCAGCCCCTTTCCATTTATATTTAGAGAGAGGTTCTCACAAATATTTTGAAGATGGCATTGAAATTATTATCTCCCTGTCTCAGAATTACAGTAGTAATTCTGGATTATATGCATGCCCTTTGTATATATATTCATCAGTTTTTTCTTATTTATAGGATAAATAACATAGCACTTTAAAGGTACCTTTCAAACATTTTACGATTCTTTTTACTTTTATGTGTTGTTTGTAAATTTAGTTGTGATCAAAACCACAAAACAATACTTACTCTTTCACCCTATCATGCATACGGTTCAGCAATATTAATTCAAATTGTCACATAATATATCTGTAGAATGCTTACATCTCAAAAATCAATAAATATATTTCCATGTAAACTAAAAAAAAAAAAAAAAACCACAATGAGCCACATCTATCCATCTATCAGAATGGTTCCTACAAAATGAAGGAAAGAGGAGCATTGCTGAGGATACAAGCCACTGGACTCTGACCCACCTGGTGGGAGTGTAAAATGGTACAACCTCTGGGACAGTTTTTTTTTGTCCTAGGGACTTAAGTAAATCATACGCCTACCTTATGACCCAGCACATACCCTCCTGGGCACATACCCAACAGAAATAAAGTTTATTTACACCAAAAAAAACATGTTCAAGAATATTCATAGGGGCTGGGGTTGTAGCTCAGTGGTGGAGCACTTGCCTAACACATGTGAGGCACTGGGTTCGATCCTCAGCACCGCATAAAAGTAAGTGAATAAAATAAAGGCACTGTGTCCATCTAAAACTAAAAATATAAACAAATAAATTTTAAAAAAAGAATACTCATAGGAGCGCTGTTCATAGTAGCTCATTGAAATGTTCATCAGTCAGTAAAGAAATAAACCAAATGTGCTGTATTCATGCAATGAGATACCCCAGAGCAACGAAGGGAACCAGCCTGTGACACACACATCATGGGGGAATCTCAGAGATATGCTGAACTAGAAAAGACAGACATAAGCAAATATATGCTGCAAGTTTCCATGTATAGCAAGTTCAAGAACAGGCAAAACTGATCTCTGCTGATACGGTTAGAACAGTTGTGATCTTAGGAGACAGCTGAGTGGTGACATGAAGGAGCCAACTGGGGACTGGTTACACAGGTTTGTACATATTGTTTTTTGGTCAGTATTGGGATTGACCCAGGGCCTTGCATAGGTTAAGCAAATATTCTACTGCTGAGCCACATCCCCAGAGCATATGCATATATATGTGTGTATGTGTTTATATATATATATATACTTTTGGGCCAGACACAGTGGCTCAAAAATTTAAAAACAAATAAGAATAAAAATATATTTGATATTTACACACATATGTGTGTGTGTGTGTATGTATATATATTGTTTTTGTATTGGGAATTGAACCTAGGGTGCTTTGCCACTGAGTCACATCCCCAGCCCTTTGTATGTTTTTATTTTGAGACAGGAACTCACTGAGTTGTTAAGAACCTTGCTAAGTTGCTGAGGCTGGCCTCAAACTTGTGATCCTCCTGCCTCAGCCTCCTGTCCCAGCCTTTTTTTTTCTTTTTTCTTTTTAGATGACATCTTGCTACATTGCCTACTGGTCTCGAACTTGTAAACTCAAGTGATCCTCTCACCTCAACCTTCCAAGTAGCTAAGACTATAAGCATGCAACACCATATACAGCTGTTATTTGAAATTTGTAAATTTAAATATATTTGAAATTTATATGTATGTATGTATATGTATACATATGCAGTTTCATATATATATATATGTATATTTATGAAGCAGTCTACTTAGGAATTAAGCTGGTTTGTGGGAGTCCTGGTCCGGGTTCTCTTTCTTCCCAGGCTGTATATGACTGTGAACAGTCAGGCCTGAAGACAGGCAAGGCGAGGAAAGCATCTGTGCTTCTCTGTGTTCTTGCTCTTTGTCCCTCTGTCCTACTTAGACCCAGGACTAATATTTACTTTGCAAATAGGAACTGGGGGAGGGACAGGAGCAGGCTGGGCCCAGAAGCGCGTAGGACCAGAAGCCTCCCGAGGCTGGCACAAAGCAGACAGGTGAAAGAGAAGGGCCCTGCTATGGAGATCCATGGCTTTGGACTGGCTTGTTCTGGGGCAGGAGATGGGAGAAGACAGACGGAAGGCCCAGGTGGCCCTGGGCACAGCTCCTTCTTCCAGGCAGGCAACCACCACACACGAACATTCCTCCACAGCACCCTAGCCAGGAAAGAGAAGAAATGGGCTGGGGCCAATGTCACTGTCCCTGCCCCAGGTCATCTTAGGGCAAGGGGCCAGCTTTCACCCTTCCACACCCTTGTCTCCATTCCTTATACCTGTGCATGTAATTACATAAACCTCCTCATCGACATATGTGCCTAGATCTACTGATTATTAAGCATTTACTGTATTTCATGGACTTTACATTCATAATCTCCCTTAGTTTTGACAACAAAAGTATTATTCCCACTATACAGATAGGGAAACTGAGGCCCACGGAGACTAAAGCAACCATCACTGTTAGGAAGGAACCTCAGGAAGGTCTGGTGGCCCTATTAACACTTGTTCACCCGTGTCTCAGGGAGGGACAGCATGGGCTATAAACTTACCTTTGTGACTTCCTCTCAGAAACCTGTCCCTGGTCCCAGGAGGACTGTCCTCTCCACTGGTGGGGATGGGCCAGAGGACTATCTGTCTACTTGTCCCCATGGCCCTGACCTGCTGACCTCTCCCTTTCCACACATTTCTTCATGTTGGTTCAACATTAACCCAGAGGGGTCAGGACAATCCCTCAGAGTCCCAGGAGCTGACGCACTATGGCGCACGAAGGAGGCCTGGGGCTCTCTGGCTGCCTGGCCCTGGCTGCCCTAGTTAGCCTTGTGCACAGCCAGAATGGTAAGGGGGCACTGGGAAGCTGGGGCAGGGTAGTGGGTCTGCAGGCTCAGCAGAGAACACGGGCAGGCCTGGGGTGGGTCTCAGGCAGTGTCCAACTTAGGGCAGCAGCAGGTGATCAGGGTGGCAGGTGGGTGACAGCTTCTCTCTAGCAACGTCATGGCGGGGGTGGACAAGAGGCAACCAGTGAAAGGAGGGAGCTGGCAAGCTGTGCAAGCTGCCTTCAGGATACTTCCGCTCCCCAGAACCCCTCTCGGGAGCCAGCAGGCCAGGCCAGGCTGGCTTCCTGCCCCCGCAATGGCTAAGACAGTCTGGCTCCCTGAGGCGACCGTCCTTCGACCCTCCAGCCGCAGTGTTCCTGGCCCCTCAGCAAGCGCTGTCGCTGCTCCAGCGGGTCCGCCGGGCCAACAGTGGCTTCCTGGAGGAGCTGCGCAAGGGCAACCTGGAGCGGGAGTGCGTGGAGGAGCAGTGCAGCTACGAGGAGGCCTTCGAGGCCCTGGAGTCCACCAGCGCCACGGTGAGCCGGGGGCTGGGCTCCCGGGCCTAACTCGGGGCCGTGCCGCAGCCGGGGAGCGAGGGCAGGTCAGCGCTTCACTGTCCATGACTTTGACCCAGCCTCGCTGAGCTGCAAGATGGGCAGCCCCTGTCGCTCTTGGGCGGTTCCTCCGCCGGGGGTGTGTCGCGGTTCCAAGACCTGCTGAGGCTCCGCGACATCCGGGGCCTCGTCAGTCTTCAGCATGTGTCTATGCTGGGGCTCTTGGGGGGGCCTGACCCTGACTGAAGCCTTGCTGCCATCTGTGCCACCCTTGGCAGGGAGCTGGCTCAGGCCTTGCGTACCTGGAGCTCTGTACAGTCCTTCCCCTCCAGGCCTGTAGCCCCTTCGTGCCCGTCTCCCCCAGGCCCTGTTCAGCAGCGGGGTGTGTGCCCCGGGACTCCTCTCTCCTCACACTCTTCTCCTTTTGGAAGCAAAAGTAGGAGACCTGGTCACGGCCTCCTGCACCTGTGCGAGCAGGGTAAGGGAGAGGCACTCTTACTAAACGGAGGCAACACTCCACCCGCCAGGGTCTCACTCCCAGCCCTTGTTTTTCAGGATGCATTCTGGGCCAAGTACACAGGTGAGTGCAGGAAGGGAGGCGGGGGACCTCCTGGTGCCTGCAGTCCACCCAGCTCCCTAGCTCCCATTCTGTCTTGGTCCATCTCCCTGTTTCTGTCATCCCACCACCCTTTACTCCAGTCCATCCTGTCCCTGCCCCAATCCCAGAGGTGTTTCTGATCTTTTCCAGCTTGTGAGCCAGTGAGGAAACCTAGGGAGAACTTCATGGAGTGTATGGAAGGTGAGGAACGGTGGGTGGGGCAGGATCTGCCAGGGCTGCCTGCAAGAGGAGGGCAGGTGGAGAGCTGCGGCCCTGACACTGATGTCCCTGTAGAGGATGCGTATTTGCATGCGGATCTGCGGGGATTCATGTTGGAGGAACAAAGGAGCTAATGGATAATTAAGTTTTAGAACCTCATTCTCCTTGGCCTGACTGGACCTTCTGTCCACCTGAGTCAGAGCCCTGATGATGTCATATTTATTCTCCAAGCCCTTCATTGGCTCCCCATTACCCACAGAATAAAACACAGGATTCTTAGCCTGGCAAACTTCACAGGTTCTGCCCTTAACCTCCCTTTCTGGACTTCCTATTGTACCAAACACGAACCCAAATCCCCGCGACTCTGACTGCAAGCACTTCTGTAAACATGTCAAGATGCTTCTACTTCTTGGTCCTTGCTCACAGTGCCACCTTTCACTGCCCACTGAAAACCCCTACCTGACTGGGACTGTCTTACTTATTCCTACGTCCTTAGTGCCTGGCGTGGTACCTGTCACATGGTTGTCATGTAGAGGGTACAGTGAATATCTGGTAACGGCTGTTGAATGGGTTAGAGAAGTGTACAGAGGACAGACGCGTTGCTGAGTAAGGATGTTGCAGGCCAAGAACAGTGGGCCAGAGGGAGCTTGGAGAGAGTAGGCAGCTTCGCCAGGAGAGAAGGGGACAAATCCTCTGGATCCAGTGCTGACCCAGGTTGGGATCTCTCTGCAGGTAACTGTGCCAAGGATCTGGGTGTGAACTACCGAGGAAATGTGAACATCACCCGGTCAGGCATCGAGTGTCAGCTGTGGAGGAGTCGCTACCCACATAAACCTGAGTGAGTGGTGGGCAGGCCTGTTCCCCAGGGGCTGAGAACAGGGAGCAAGGCCGCACCCACAGGCACGGGTCCCTGCTGAGCAACTTCCTATTCCAGCATCAACTTCACCACCCATCCTGGGGCGGAACTGAAGGAGAATTTCTGCCGCAACCCGGATGGCAGCACCACAGGGCCCTGGTGCTACACCACAGACCCCACGGTGCGGAGGGAAGAATGCAGTGTCCCCGTCTGTGGTGAGCTGGGGCAATTAGGTGGTTGATAGCCAAGGCGCAGGGACCACCTGGAATGGGCAACAAGATCCTGGCTACCTTTACAGCTGAAGTTAGTCATTCAAAACTGAATGTGCCTGTCGGTCAGGAGGTAGGGAGACCTGGGCGAGCTGACTTCCCTCCTGTGTCTTGGCTTCCTTATAATTCAGGCTCTGACACATTCCACACCTGCTTTCTCTTCCACAACCACAGGCATTGTCTTCCAGGAAGCCCTCCCTGACCATTTCAGTCTTTTTTTTCTTTTTGGGTACTGGGGATTGAAGTCAGGGGCCACTGAGCCACATCCCCAGCCCTATTTTGTATTTTATTTGGAGACCGGGTCTCCCTGAGTTGCTTAGTGCCTTGCTTTTGCTGAGGCCGACTTTGATCCTCCTGCCTCAGCCTCCTGAGGTGCTGGGATTACAGGCCTGTGCCACCACGCCTGACCCACACGTCCTTTCCTGAGCAATACAGAGCAAGCCTCAGACAGCTCAGCCCTGCAAGAGTCAGTCGTTCTTTCTTCCCATGGTGTGTTGCTTAGCGATGGCCACAATAATGCTGCAAAACAATCAGCTGCAGTATCTCAGGGGCACATCACAGTCAGTATGTGCTTCTTACATGACAAGGCTGGGCTGGGGTGGCTCTGCTGGTCTCAGTTGCACTGGCCAGTGTGTCTGTGGGGTCAACTGATGTAGGCTGGGCTTGGCTCTGCTACTAATGATGGGTCAGCTGAGCCAGGCTCCCAGCTGCAGTTGAACCCAGAGCTGCTTACCCCCATTCATGCTGGGTCTGAAGCTGCTAGGCAGCAATTCTCTGGGGAAGCTCTTCCCCCAGTGGCAGCAGAAAGTCTTTTATGTGTTAAAACCTAGGCACAGAATTGGCAGTCAGTCCTGCTTGTGTTCCATTGACTGGAGCAAGTCACATGATCAAGGGCAACTCAAGAGGTGAAATACTGCCTGCCTGTCAAATCAGAGGGCAAATGATGTGGCCACAGGCAGGGATAAAGAATTCAGAATAGTGATTCATTCCAGTAACATGGGTTTCTGGTTTTTGTTCTTTATAAATTCTGCTTGGACCCATTGCTTCCTGCTGGGCCTGGTCTTAAAGCAAGATACCAATTGCCTAAACAAAACAGCTGCTCTCCCCACAGGTTCCCCCCACACACACACTGATGAGGAAAGCTTGCCGGCATGCTGAATCTGACCTTGCCCGCATAGGCAGTCCTAGTAGACCCCAGCAATCTTTCCTGCCTTGCCCTATAAGAATACAAAATCCAAGTGTGGTGTGGTGGTGATCCCCTATAATCCTAGCAGTTTGGGAGGCCGAGACAGGAGGATTGTTAAGTTCAAAGTCAGCTTTAGCAACTTAGCGAGGCTCTGAGCAGCTTAGTGAGACCCAGTTTAAAAATAAAAATTAAAAGGGCTGGGGATGTGACTAAGTAGTTAAGCACCCTGGGTTTAATCCCTGGTAACAAGCAGTGGCACATGCCTATGATTCCACCAACTCTGTAGCCTGAGGCAGGAGGATTGCAAGTTCCAGGCCAGCCAGGGCAAATTAGTGAAAATAGAAACAGGGCTGGGGATGTCATTCAGTGGTAGAAGGAAAAATGCCGTGAAGTAGCTACCAGCAGATTACAGATATTCAAGCCAGGCACAGTGTCACATAGCCTATTAGCGACTCTGGAGAGGCCAGCAGGAGAAGCCAGCCTGTTTGAAGCCAGCCCGGACAATTTAGCAAGACCCTCTGTCAAAGTAAAAAAATAAAAAGGACTGGGGATGTAGCTCCATGGTAGAGCACCTCTGGGTTCAATCCCCAGTGCTGGAAAGAAATTACAACTAACCCTGGACGATGAACCTGGTTACGATCTCTGGCTTATCGTGTCCCCCGATGCTTATGCTGGACCTTTTGCTTAATCCTCTCAACAACCGTGCGAGAAAGGCAGTAGTACTGGTGGAAAGCAGGGGACTGAGGCTCAGAGGGAACAGGCTGGCCAAGGTCACACAGGCAGAAGTCAGCCAACCCTAACCCGCAGGGCTTCAGGTATGGTCCTCTCACTCTGGGCCTGTCTCCTTCCCAGCAGGTGAGGGGCGTGTCACTGTGGAGATGACTCCCCGCTCTGGAGGCTCCAGGGGGAACCTGTCACCGCCATCGGAGCAGTGTGTCCCTGAGCGTGGCCAGCAGTACGAAGGGCACCTGTCAGTGACAATGCACGGGTCCCCCTGCCTATCCTGGTCCAGCCCACAGGCCAAGGCCCTGAGCAAGGACCAGGATTTTAGCCCAGAGGTGAAGCTGGTGGAAAACTTCTGTCGAAACCCAGATGGGGATGAGGAGGGCGCCTGGTGCTACGTGGCTGGGCACGCTGGTGACTTTGAGTACTGCGACCTCAACTACTGTGGTGAGCAGGCAGGGCAGGGGGGCTTGAGATGCAGAAGACAAAACTGGGAGGGACTAACAAGAGCAGGCACTGCCTCTTAGCCAAACCTTACCAGTGCACACACAGAGCCTTCATTACAGCCTCACAGAAACTCAGGGGACTAGGTCCTATGCCCATTTCACAGACGAACACATTGAGGCACTGAGAGGCAGTTACTTAGTGACCAGGTGTGTATGTGTGCTCTTAACCTAAGCACCAAATGTCTTCCAAGGCTGGCTGGGGTTTGTGGAGATCTAGGGCATGAGTGAGGAGTGCCCTAGCCCAGCCCTAGCCAGTGCTGGGGTCCCTACAGAGGAGGCTGTGGAAGAGGAGACAGGGGACGCACAGGGTGAGGATGGGGACGCGGCCATTGGAGGGCGCACCACCACGGAGGAGTTCCAGAACTTCTTTGATGAGAAGACCTTTGGCAGCGGGGAGGCAGGTGAGGCATCCACGGGCGTCTGTGGCGCACTGGGGCTGGCGGCTCCGACTGGCCCTTCACTGCCTGGTTTGCTCTGCAGACTGTGGGCTGCGGCCTCTGTTCGAGAAGAAGAATGTGAAAGACAAAACCGAAGATGAGCTTTTCGAGTCTTACATTGATGGGCGCATTGTGGAGGGCTGGGACGCTGAAATTGGCATCGCACCTTGGTGCGTCCTGGAGCCCCGCACTACCGTTCCACTCCAGTGGGCAGGCTGCTGGACCCCTCTGCCCAGAGGCTCGGGCTTTACAGACGACGCTATCGCCCCTGATCTCTTATCCCCACAGCGACATATGAGATTGGCTCTTTTATTTCTCCAAAGCAGATGGCGGAGCTGAGGCCCAGACAGCCTTAATGACTCACCCCGGGCACACAGCACTTGACTCCAGTTCTTCTGGCCCCAGAGCTGTACTAAGCTGTGCGAGCTCTCCCCTGGGAGAGGCTGGGGAGGGGGTGTGAGAGGCAGGAAGCAGCCCTAGCATCACGTGGGGACTCCAGTTCCCCAGGGCAGCCAGGTCAAGTGGGAGCCTAGCCCAGGAAGCAGCTCCGTTAAGCTAGTTCTTTTTTTTTTTTTGGCCGGGGATTGAACCCAAGGCCTGTGCTTGCAAGGCAAGCACTCTACCAACTGAGCTGCACCCCCAGCCCCAGCTAGTTCTTAAATTGGGACTTCTACTTTTAGGGCTGATGAAGGGCAGTGCCCAGGTCCTAATGCCTCCTGCTCCCCTTGCCAGGCAGGTGATGATTTTCAGGAAGAGTCCCCAGGAGCTGTTGTGTGGGGCCAGTCTCATCAGTGACCGCTGGGTCCTCACAGCTGCTCACTGCCTTCTGTACCCACCCTGGGACAAGAACTTCACCGAGAATGACCTTTTGGTGCGCATTGGCAAGCACTCCCGCACCAGGTACAGAGCCAGTGACCCATGTGTGTCTGGCAGCGATCTGAGTCCTGCAGAGTGCCTACCAGGGACTCTGGTAGCTCTAGGGTATGTGGGATATGTCATCCTAGCAGTCCCCACTGGAAAGGCCCATTTGGTCATGTCCTGACTGGGGCTTGGAGCTGGGGTCAGAGAGTGAAATCCTGGTCTGTCCCCAGCTCTATTCCAGATACCAGGACATGGCCCTGGTAGGAGTCTGTTCAAATAGTGATTGTTTGAACAGGGTGTGTGACCTGTGCCTCTGTCCCTGGCTGCCTGGCCTACCTGACTTCAAAGCCCTGTGTGGGTTTAGGACTGGGAAGAAGCTTCCAGGGGGCTATCAAGACAGGAACTAGCCCTGTCCCCTTCCTGATGGCCCAGTAATCACCCTGCCTCTCAGACTCTGAGGGCAGGCAGTTTACTTTTTTGGGGAACCGACTGCCCTTACTTGGGTGAGCCTACAGTTTCTCAGGGTCTCTGTTGGGGCGTGTGCAGATACGAGCGGAACATTGAGAAGATATCCATGCTGGAGAAGATCCACATCCACCCCAGGTACAACTGGCGGGAGAACCTGGACCGGGACATTGCCCTGCTGAAGCTCAAGAAGCCCATCGCTTTCAGCGACCACATTCACCCTGTGTGCTTGCCCGACAAGCAGACAGCAGTCAGGTAGGGCAACCAAGACAACCAAGACGGGCATTCGTGCAGGGGCACTGGCTGGGCTGATGAGGTGTGGTCTGGTCAAAAGGTCCTTCCTCCTTGCAGGCCTCGGTTTCATGGAGTGAACCCAGAAGTCCTTTCCTGTACTGGTGTTTTAGATTTTGGTCTCTAGGGAGTGGGGTTGGGTTCCAGAGGCTCCTGGAGGGGTTGGTCTTACCGGGTCCTTCTCTCTTTCCCAAAGCTTGCTCCAGGCTGGATATAAAGGGCGGGTCACAGGCTGGGGCAATCTGAAGGAGACGTGGACGACCAGCGTCAATGAGGTGCAGCCCAGTGTCCTGCAGGTGGTGAACGTGCCCATCGTGGAGCGGCCAGTCTGCAAGGCCTCCACCCGGATCCGCATTACGGACAACATGTTCTGTGCTGGCAAGTTTGTGCTTTGCAGGCCTGGGAACAGCAGGGACTCATATTGGTAGCTTGGGATGTATTATGGAGAATACCTGGGGTTCTGCTCCGGTCACTTATAAGCCAAGTGTTGAACCTCTTGGAAGTTCAGTTTCTTCCTCTGTAAAATGGAGATAAAAGTCTCCATGCCATAAGGTTGTAAAAGGGCCAAATGAGAGAGTGTATATAAAGTGTCTGACATGGGGACAGCCACCAATTCGGTGTCCAGTACCCACAATCTCAGCAGCAAGAAGTCATGGGTGGGGGAAAGTCATTCATCCCATCACTCAGTAAATGTGTATTGAGCACCTGCTGTGCTCCAGGCAGCACTTGAGGACCCACACAGAGGATGCCTGTTCCCTGAGACAGCTTCCTTCCTAGGAGGGAATGTCAACGAACAGATCTAGAACATCAATCCCTATAAATGCTGTGAAGAAAAATAAGGCAGATGAAGGGAATAAGTGAGGATGGCAAGGGTAATCATGCTTGTAAACAGAGTGGGAAGAGAAGGTTGGAGAAGGTCTCTCCAAGATGATGTTGGAGCAGAAACAGGAAGAAGCAGAGGAGTGAGCCATGTTGAGGGGAAAATCACACGTCAGGTGGAGGAGGCAGCAAGTGCAAAGGCCCTGAGGTGGGAGCATGCTTGGCAGGTCTGAGGAGTGCCAGGGAGGTCTGTGGGCTAGGGTGTAGCAAACCCAGCAATGCCGCAGGAGATGAGTGGGAGAGGAGTGCAGGCAGAGGATGGGTACTTTCCTTAGTGCCTTGAAGGACTTTAATTCTTCTCCTCCCATGCCTCCGCCAGTATTGGAGATTGAACCCAGGAGCTACACCTCCAGGCCTTTTGCTTCTTTGTAAATTTGAGACAAGTTGCTGAGGGTGGCCTTGAACTTTCAATCCTCTTGCCTCAGTCTTCCAAATTGCTGGGATTATAGGGATGGGCCATTTTGCCCAACTTTCTGTCATTCATTGAGTACTTCCTTACTTTCTGGCACAGCAAGATACACAGCAAAATGACTGCATTCTCAAATCAGTCATTTCTCCAAGGAACCCTTCCAATAGGGAATGGTATTTAGAAACCAAGATCCAGAGGCTAGTGTGCACATTGCCACAGGGGTGTCATTGCTTCTAGGCTATCTCTGAGTGAAGAAAACTAGATATGTGTACAATGCCTATAACAACACCCATATTCATTTTTTTAATTTTAATTTTTTAGTTACAGATGGACACAGTACCTTTATTTATTTTTATATGGTGCTGAGGATTGAACCCAGTGCCTCACACATGCTAGGCAAGTGCTCTACCATTGAGCCACAAACCCAGTCCCCAGTATCCATTTTTATACCTGTCTGTCCAATCAGAAACCAAGAATTCATACTGTGACCTCCAATTCCAAACCAATACCACAAGATGAATTTTAACTTCTCTATATTATTTATTTAAAATACCATTAGAGGGGCTGGGGAGATAGCTCAGTTGGTAGAGTGCTTGCCTTGCAAGCACGAGGCCCTGGGTTCAATCCCCAGCACCAAAAAAAAAAAAAAAAAAAAAAGAAAGTTAAAATACCATTAGATTTATTTTTTTCTGGTTGTATTCAATATCACCCCCTCCATCTTTGTAGTATTTATTTTTGGAGTATGTGAAATGTTCACATAGTTGTGAAAGAGAGACCTTTTGAAACAGGTACTGTACACTTTAGAGGTGACACTTCTGCATCCTTCTTTCCTTTCCCATCCCCCTGCCTTTTCACCACATTTCCATCCTCTTCCTGTAATTAACCAATCTCATTTGTTTGTGGCTTGTTGTTTCTGTGTTTCTTTTTACACCAATGAACAGACACATGTTTACTTATTTCCTCTGATTTTACACACAGGGTAGCATAGCAGAGAAAATCTGGTATTTCATTTTTTTCACATCATGTATTCTGGAAAGCATTCCATATTGGTTAGAGTTGCATAGTACTCCATTATATGGGTGTACCATAGATTATTCAACAATTTCCCAAGAATGGATATTCAGAGTATTTCTAGTAGTTTGCAGTTACAAATAATGCTGCAGTCAATAACCTTGTGCATATCTATTTTTGTATCCTTGGAGGTGTGTCTTCCAATATTTCTAGAAGTGGTGCTGCTAGGTCAAGAGGTGAACTCATGTGTAATTTTATTAGGTATTTCCAAATTTATCTCCATATGTGCTGTACCAGCTTGCATTTCCATCTAGTGTATGAAAATGCCCGTTCCCCTCAGTCTCACCGACAGAATGCCATATTTTTTCATCTTCACAAACCTGACAGGTGAGAGACAGCATCTCCTTATAATTTTAATGTCTTTTTCTAATTGAAAATGAAGTAAAATAGCTTTTCATATGCTTAATGATCATTTTCAGATAATTTTTGTGAATTGCTTTTTTCTTGATTTTTGGCCCAGTTTTTGGTACTTTTCCCATCAATTTTTAAGACTTCTTTATGGATTTGTGATAGTAGGCCTTTATTTGTGATATATATCATGAATATTTTCTCTAGCTCATCAGTTTTTTTTTTAAATATTTACAATAATTTGCCTTGCGATTAAAAAAAATCTTATGTAGCTGGGCATGGTGGCATATGCCTGTAATACCAGCAATTTGAGAGGCTAAGGCAGGAGGGTTGCAATTGAGGCTAGACTGGGCAATGTAGGGAGGCCTTGCCTCAAAATAAAATATAAAAAGGTAAAGTGCCCCTGGGTTCAATCATTAGTATAAAAAAAATCTTATATGGTTTAATGTATCAATCTTTCATTGAATCTGAATTTTGGTACTAGGAATTGAACCCAGGTGCATTTTATCACTGAGTTACATCCCCAGTCCTTTTTGGGGGGATGGGTGGGTACTGGGAATTGAACTCAGGGGTACTCAACCACTGATCCACATCCCCAGTCCCATTTTGTATTTTATTTAGAGACAGGGTCTCATTGAGTTGCTTAGTGCCTCACCATTGCTGAGGTTGGCTTTGAACTCAAGATCCTCCTGTATCAGCCTCCTGAGCTGCTGGGATTACAGGCATGCACCATGTCACCTGGCCCCAGTCCTTTTTTTAAAAAAGTGTTTTAATGTTGAGAAGGGATCTTGCTAAGTTGCCCAGGCTGGCCTTGAACTTGTTATCCTCTTGCCTCATTCTCTCTAGTCACTGGGATTTCAGGTATGCATCATTGTGCTCAGCTTGAATCTAGATTTTAAATAAGAGTTAAAAAAACAAACAAACAAACAAACAAAACCCTTTTCTGGTTTTGTGCTTAGCATGTGTGAGGCCTTGGGTTTGATTCCCAGCTCCAAAACCCAAAAACAAAACAAAAAGAAAAAAAAATAAACAAAAAACCACCTTTCTTTGTATGAGGTCATGGAGGAATTCACTCATGTTTTCTTCTGGTATGTGGTTTCATTTTTCTACCCTTAGGTCCCTGACTCATTTGGAGGTATTTTTCTGTTTGATGTGAGATATGGATTTCTGACTTTTTCTAAATCTCCAACGAGCTATCCCTACACCATTCACTGAAAATTACATCTTTGCCCCTTTCATCACATTCTGAGTTCTTATGTGTACTTGAGTATGTTTCTAGACACTCTGTTCTGTGGTCTATTTTGTGTGCCAGTAGCACATTTTTTGGGGGCGGGGGTGTGGTTGCTGAGGATGGAACCCAGGGCCTCACCCATGTGAGGCAAATGCTCCACTACAGAGCAGAACTCTGGCCTCCAGGTTATTTTAAATGGAGAGGTTTTAGAACATGTTCAGTGTCTGGTAGGGCTCATCTTTCTTGGTTGTTTTAATTTATTTTTTTTTTTAGTCGTAGATGGACACAATACCTTTATTTTATTTATTTATTTTTATGTAGTGCTGAGGATCAAACCCAGTGCCTCACACGTACCAGGCAAGCACTCCACCACTCAGCCCCTGCCCCAGTCCTTAGTTATCCTTTTCTAGTGTTTTCCTGGTAATTCTTGCTTGTGTGGTTTTCCACATGAATTTAGTATCAACTTCTTTAGTTCCATAAAAAAGCATATTGGCATTTTTGTTAGGATTATGTTATATTTATAAACTAATTTAGGGAGAACTGACAACTTTTTGATCTTGAGTTATTCTATCCAAGAAATGTCTTTCCATTTGTTCGAGTCTACTGGTGTTGTTCTTCAGTGCTGCAGAGCATTCTTGTGATTTTTTTTTTTTCCTCCTTGGTATCTTTAACATAATTGTGTTTTCTCTCTTATTTTTCTTGAGTAAATTAGCTCTTGGTTTGCCAGTTTTGCAAAAACAAACAAATAATACCTAGGAATTTGACTTGTTAAATAATTAGGCCTATCATTTTTCTTTTCTTTTTTTTCATATGGGTCTATCATTTTTCTATTCTGTAATATTTCTGTTTTTATCTTTATGTAAGTTTCCTTATGGTTTACTTTGCTGTTCTTTTTCTGGTTTTTTGAACTGGCCTTTAGGTTTATAAATTTTTGTTTGCTTATTTGGTACTAGGGATTTAACCCAAAGATGCTTTACTACTGAGCTACACTCCTAGCCACGCCCCCACTTTTTTTTTTTTTTTGGTACTGGGGATTGAACTCGGGGCTTTGTGCTTGTGAGGCAAGCACTCTACCAGCTGAGCTATCTCCCCAGCCCTTTTTTTTTTTTAATTTTGAGAAAGGGTCTTGCTAAATTGCTGAGGGTCTTTGCTAAACTGTTGAGGTTGCCCTGAAACTTCTGATCCTCCTTCCTCAGTCTCCTGAGTAGCTGTGATTACTGGCATGCACCACTATGCCCAGCTGGTTTATTTATTTTTGATCTTTTATATTTATTGATTAGGGCTATTCATTTTCCTCTATTTGTTACCACTATTTTAAAAAATTCTGTAAACTGTGTTCCCCTTTCAACCAAGAGTCGTTTAATAGAAGGTTTTAAAATTTCAGGATGGGAGCCAGGTGTGCTGGAAAAGGACTATAATCCCAGTGACTTGGGAGGCTGAGGCAGAATTTAGTGAGACCCTATCTCAAAATAAAAAGTAAAAAGGACTGGAATATAACTCAGTGGTAGAGCACCCCTGGGTTTGATCCTCAGTACAGCAAAATTAAATGAACATAAAGTTCAAGATGGGAAGTTCCTTTTGTATTTTGACTTTACTAATATATTTTAGTTTTACTGCATTGTGATAAGAGTGTTGTTTTTAATAGTTCTTCTTTTTGGAACTTATTTTTTGAGAAAGAGAGCATTCTGTTTGATCAATTTCTGTTTATGTTACATGGGTGCTTGAGAAGTTGTGTCCTGTATTATCTATGTGTAAGTCTTGTTATATATCTACCTTATTTCTTCCTATTCTTAAAAAAAATTTTTTTTTTAGTTGTAGATGGATACAATAACTTTATCTTATTTATTTTTATGTGGTGCTAAGGATCAAACCCAGCGCCTCACATGTACCACTGAGCCACAAACCAGCCCTTATTACTTCTTATTAGGTAATTTATATCCTTACTTAAGTTCAATCTGTTTTGTACCATTTACCATATTAAAATCTCTTATTGTTGCTGGGGGTGTAGATCAGTGGTAGAAAGTGAGTTTAACATGACAGGCTCTGGGTTTGATCCCTAGACCTTAGAAAATTTATTATTAATGTATTTCTGTCTGCCTCCTTACATCTCCTATAGTTTTTATTTTATAAATGTGGTTTCTGAATCATTTGTTGCAGATATAACTGTTACTTACTCATTATGAATTGTAGCTTTTAGTATTAAAGTGTCCTTCTATTTAAAAAAAAAGTGTCCTTTAAATTATTTTCAGTTTCAGGATCACTATTCCTGATTTCTTTGATACATCTTTGCCCAACCTCTTAATTTTAACCTCTTTGAATTATTGTTCTAGGTGTGTCTCCTATATAACATAGCAGATTCTTGCTTTATGAGCCAAATGAAAACTTTAATAGATGAGTTGTCCATTCCTATTTGTTGATCTGATAGAATTAGTATTAACTCATTATTGTGGAATTATATGCTTTCTATTTCATGTGCTGTTTTTTCCGTGTGAGCTTTGTATTTAAAAATTTTATAAATTTAGGTAAGTTTACATTTTGCTCTGGTGATAATCCACCTTTTCAAAATGCCCTAACTCCTTGTTTTTCTTTTCTTTTGGTAGTGGTTATTGAACCAGAGGTGCTCTTCCACTGATGTACATCCCCAGCCCTTTTTATTTTTCATTTTGAGCCAGGGTCTTGCTATGTTGCTGAGGCTGGCCTTGAACTTGTGATCCTCCTGCCTCAACTTCCCTGGTCACCAGGATTACAGGTGTATGCCACCATGCCTGATTTTTCTTTTTTATTGGATGGGATGTTGCTATGTTGCCCAGGCTGGGCTCAAGTCATCCTCCCCTGCTTCCTCTTCCTGACTCTCCTGAGATGCTAGGAGTGCAGGTGTACAATACCATGCCCGGCTTTTGTTTTCTTACATTTTCAGTTATGCCTTTAAATTCCCATCTGCTGGCTATACAAAAATCAATGAGCTGGGGCTGGGGTTATAGCTCAGTGGTAGAGCACTTTGCATGTGTGAAGCACTGGGTTCGATTCTCAGCACCGCATATAAATAAATAAATAAAAATAAAGGTCCTGTACAACTAAAAAGATATTTTAAAAAAATCAATGAGCTTATTTTGCCTTCCTCTCATATTTTTAGTTGCACTATTTCTAATTGTTAGAATACTTAGTCCCCTTATCAAAGAATCCCACTCAGTTCTTCGTCAGAGGAAGCTTAGCTATCATAAGATTCTTAAAAAAAAAAAAAAAAGATTCTTCAAGAAGGGTCATGGGTGTGGTTTCCTGATTCATATGTTTATAACCATTTTTTTCCCATAGTTCTCGCATTAAAGGACAACTTTGTTGTACATAAAACCCAAAGTTTATAGTTTTCTTTGAATTTTTAAAAAATATGGTGCTTTTTTTTGTGTGTGTGGTATTAGGGATTGAACCCAGGGGTACTTAACCACTGAGCCACATCTCCAGTACTTTTTGAGACAAGGTCTTGCTAAGTTGCTGAGACAGGCTTCGAACTAGCAATCCTCCTGTCTGAACCCCCCGAGTCACTGGGATTACAGGTGTGCATCACCCAGCCCAATTGCATGTTTTTCACTTTTATTTTTTGGTAGTTGTAGATGGACAGCATGCTTTTATTGTATTTGTTCATTTTTATGTGGTGCTAAGGATCAAAACCAGTGCCTTGCATGTGCCCTGCCACTGAGCTACAGCCCCAGCCCCTGTATGTTGTTTTTGAAAGTCTAATGCCAGTGTAATTCCTTTACCCTTGGTAAAGCTTTCAGTCTTTTTGCTTGGAGGCCTTGAGGATTTTTACTTCATCTCTGAAGCATTGCTGTTTTGTTAGGATATGTTTCAGAGTTGATTATTTCCGATCAATTTTGCTGTGTATCCATTGGATTCTTTTACTATGTACATTCAATTTGTTCTTCATTTTTATTAAATTTTCTTGGGTTATTAACCAAACACTGTTTCTGTACTGTTGTTTTATTTTTCTCCCTCAGGGACTCAAATGTCTTCATTTGGCTTGAATTCCACTTCAGTTACTTTCTGCTTTTCATTTCTTCCCATTGTTTTGTCCATTTATATTTGTTGGATTTCTGATTCAAGATATTTTTCATTTGCACAACTTTGCTTGAGGATATTTTATTTAGCTACAGTTTTTGGACTGTGTTCTGGGGGAGAATTTTATTAGCTCACGTCTTTTTATTCTTATTGTTTCCTATAGTATCTTTCTATGGTTCTATTTAAGTTTTCATCCAGTTATTTATAGATTTGGGATTATTTACAAGATTCCTAATTTGACTCCACCTGCTTCGTTTTTTTTTGTTTTTTTTTGTTTTTTTGGGTACTAGGGATTGAACCCAGGGCCTTGTGCTTGTGAGGCAAGCACTCTACCAACTGAGCTATCTCCCCAGCCCCATGCTTCTTTTCTTAAGTAGGTATTTTCCATTTCATCCCTACATAAATTTCAGTATTTAGATATACAATTAAATACACTGAATTAATTTGAGGTTTTGGAGGTGTGTTTGTGTATTCCAGTTACATTGAAGGTATGGGGCTGTGTTGTGGTTGTTCATTTCATTCTGCAGTTTGTTGAGGATAGTGGGGAGTTTTGGATAAAGGGAACTCCCATCATCCTCAGCTACCTATAAGTCTAACTTACTTTATAAAAATCCTTCTCAGTTTGGTTTGGTGTGTGTAGGGGAAGAATGGATTGTAGGTAGGCAGAGTAGAACTGGGGAAACTGGTGTGGTTCAGGGGAGAGGTCCTTGTGACCTGTCCAGGAGTGGAAGTGGCTCACCTGGTTGGATTTGGGATACATGTTGAAGGAAGAGCCAGTGAGATTTGCTAAAAAACAGATGTGTGGGGTGAGGAAATGAAGAGGTCAAGGATGACTAGAAGCAAACACCTGTAATCCCAGTGGTTCATCAGGTTGAGACAGGATGATCAAGAGTTCAAAGCCAGCCTAAGCAACTCAGTGAGAGCCTGTCTCTAAATAAAATGCAAAATAGAACTGAGCATGTGGCTCAGTGTTTGAGTGCCCTTGACAATCCCCATACCTTCCCCCGCCTGAAAAAAAAAGGATGACTGGAAGGGGTGGAGGGGGTGCTTGCAGGCTATAGCCCTTGAATGGGAATGGCTCCTGAGCCCTGCTGTTCTCTCTCCAGGTTATAAACCAGGCGAAGGGAAACGAGGAGATGCTTGTGAAGGTGACAGTGGGGGACCCTTTGTCATGAAGGTAAGCTTCTCTGAGGCCAGGGTTAGTGGGTAGATTTCAAAGGAGTGGGAGGGTTGGGTGAGGAGGGACCTGTTTTTAGAAAGTTGCTTGCAAAAGTGACAGGAAGACTGCCTTGGATTTGACTATTGGAAACTCCATCTTTCTTCCTCAGAGTCCCTTTAACGAACGCTGGTATCAAATGGGCATCGTCTCATGGGGTGAAGGATGTGACCGGAATGGGAAATATGGCTTCTACACACATGTGTTCCGTCTGAAAAAGTGGATACAGAAGATCATTGATAGGTTTGGATAAGGGGCCACTCACATTCTGGGCTCCTCACTGCAAAGTGACAGACACCAATCCAGTGAAAGAATTATTTTGTTTGTTTCTGAAAGCATAGTTCCCAATAAAAGTGACTGTCAATGAGTCTCAGTGCTCCCGGTGCTGTTCATGGGCAGTTTCCTGGACTGGGCTCAGAACAACCAGCAATACCGCTGCTGGATAAACAGGACTTCAAAGAATTCACCATCTCCAGAACAGGGCCAGTGAAGAGGGGAGGCGGTAGTATGCATATATGAGATTTTAAAACATTCCACACCCAGAGCTTTGATTGTCTTCATAATTTCGTACTCATAAAAGGTAGGTACTGTCCTCATGCAGGGTGGGTGAATGAAGAGATTTGGAGAAGTAGATTGTCCAAGTTCCACATCTAAGAAGTCAAAGTAGGAATTGAAACACAAAGTTGGTGAGGCCTGTGCTTTTGGTTGCTCTGCTCCAAGGAGCTTGTCCTAACCCAGAGAGGCTGGATGATGAGGGCGTGAGTAGATGCATCTTTTTTTTTTTTTTAGCAGTTAAACAGATTAGAGCAATTTGTTTTTTCCAGGAAACAGGGCCTACAAATTATTTAAGTGGATTTGTTAAGGGTTTGGATAAATTTTAAAATCACGAGTGATAGACTTTATTTTTATTTATTTTTGGTACCAGGGATTCAAACTAGGCTTAAACACTGAGCCACATCTCCAGCCCTTTTTATTTTTTACTTCAGAGTCAGGGCTTCACTAAGTTGCTGAGGCTGGCTTTGAATTTGCAATCCTTCTGCGTCAGCCTCCCCAGCCACTGGGATTACAGCTGTGCATCATTGTGCCCAGCGTGATAGGACTTTAAAGATGGCCTTTCATAGCATATTCAAGGTTACTATTCATCCACTGATACTAGCAGAAGGGCTGTGTTGAAAGGTCACACCCCTGAGCTATGGGGAGTGTAAGACTTAATATCTGTCTGCCTCAGGTATAGGATACGGGAGTAGAGTGTGGATACCATGTGGTTCCCATTCTTGGCTTGGAATCTTCACTAGCATGTATGGTTTAAAGCAAGAAAAAAATCTGAAGTAGTTATTTTTAACCCTAGCTCCTTATCCTTTTTCATTTCTCCATTCATAAGGGAACAGAGAATTAGAACAGAGTTCCTTTCTCTCATTCTTTGGTTCTTTTTGACCAGAAAGCAGCGTAAACTGGGTACAGTGGTACACCTCTGCACCAGCTACTTAGGAGGCTGAGGTCGGGGGATTGAGTTTGAGGCCAACCTGGGCAAGATAGTGAGATTCTGTCTCGAAGAACAATAACAATAACAACAGTAAGAAAACAGGGTAAAAGTGGGTAATTCAATGAACTTTCTGTGTCTCAGTTGCCAAAGCTTTAACCAGAACAAAGGGTAAAGTATTCTGAATTAGTTATAATACCCAGAATCTGCTTTTTAAACAAGGACACACATCTCATCAACATCACTGTTTATGGTAAGCTCTGGGCATCTGGGGTTTCAAATTAGTTGTGCTAATCCAAGACCCAAGTGCAGGCACTTTCCAATTATGCTCTTCTACAATAACAATGAACTCCATCTTCCCTACTGTGAACACTTATCCACGTCTATGCTTGCCCTATAAGAGAGAAAAACACGGTTAATTCCAGGCAGACTAGGGACCACTTGTAAATGACAGAGAATTCATTTAATGGAAAAATCAAGAGTGGGTTCATTTTCTATCAGTCTTTCTTTCTTTTTTTTTTTTTTTGATACAGGGAAATAAATCCAGGGGTGCTTTACCACTGAGTTATATCCCCAACCCTTTTTAAAATTTTGAGACAGGTTCTTACTAAGTTACTTAGGACCTCACTACATTGCTGAGGCTGGCCTTGAACTTGTGATCCTGGTACCTCAATCTCCTGAGTTGCTAGGACTATAGGCATGTGCCATCATACCTGGCTAGTCTTTCAAGTTTTGAATACCAGTTGTGTAGAAGGTGGGCTAGGAGAGCTTCCCAATTGCTCTAAGTCTCCCCGGATCCAGAATCTTAGTCCTGAAGAGTTTGTCGTCACTGTGGAGGGAGATTCTATGGAATTTATTCCAGAATTGAATGCTTAGTTCATGTCTTGTTCCTCACTCAGACTCACTGCAAAGCAACTGTTAATGTGGACCAAGAGGCTCAGATAACCAGCAGGAAATGACCAAGCTCTCCCAAATCCATTAGCAATGAATCTAAATCCAGTTGTGGAGTGGGAATCACTGTAGTCCAGCCAATACCTGAGCACAAGCTCATGTGTATTTGGGCAACAAAGAAAGCAGTGGGATGGAAGAGCTCCTTGGAACCGCTGGAGATAACTGGAGGGAAGACATCACCAAGACCCCAAGAGAGGAAAAGATGGAGAATTCCCTGCTTCCCTAGGAGTTGTGTGTGGAAAGAAGGAAAGGCAAGTCCCTCCTGTGTCACAGGAGTAACAGAAGCCCCAGTACATGAGCTCCACAGGCAGCAATAAACCTTTTTCCAACTGGCTATTTACCCAGTTGACCCCCAAAAGGTGACAGAGCTGCCCCGCACTCCCAGATATGGAGTATCTTGGGAGACAGGTATAGTTAATGCAAACTTTATTTATAAAAGACTCTTAAATTAGTTGTTGTCTCATGCCATGCATTCATACAGAATACAGTGACCCTTCAGGGCTACAGGGAGAAAGCTCACAAACTCAAAACTATTAAAGAAGTTCTAATAGTTAAAAGCTAGGAAAGATTAGGACAATTTTACAAATGAGCAATTAAAAATAAAACAAAAGAAAAAGGATATGGGATCTAGTCTGAGCTGAGTGGGGCAGCTGTTTACAAGTCTGTACACTAACCTAATCCACAGACAGTCTTCTAGAGGCGGGTGTCGATGGAGAGAAGCGGGGCACGTACAGACTTGTGCAACAGCTACTCCTCCCCCCGCTGTGGTCTGATACATACAACCAGTTTGTGTACACTAGGCCTGCCAAGGCCACTTCACACTATGAGGACTTCTAGTTTAGTAAACTAAAGCTGTAGGGTGCAGGGGGACGGGCAGCTTCATTTGCGACTGCTCTTTATTCTCTCCAGTCTTTTTTTCAAGTCGTCAATGTTAGTTGTGGAGGAGGAGGAGGAGGTCAAAGTTCCTGCAGAGTGGGTTTGGTTAGAATCCAGGTCTGAATGCTGGTGCTGCTCCCGTGACTCCCGCAGCTGAGACAGCTTGCTGTGGAGCATGTCTGTGGAAGAGGCGACTGGAGGAATTGCTGGTTTGGAGAGCAAAGAGGTCAGTGGAGGTCGGTCATCTTGCTATTGAGAGAAGAAGAGACACTGTTTAAAACCAGGGAAAGCAGGATAAAATGCAGCTCTGGAACCACATAAACTAAGACTGAGCCACTTCTCTGTGGGTCAGCTTATCCCTGAACTGCATGATATTGCTCTCCCTGACCCACACAGTAGGAAAGGAGCAGTACCTTTGTGTTGTCCAGACCACATCGCTGTCGGAGAATTTTTAGCCTTTCCAGGTAGACAGATGGTCCCACTTCTTCTCCATTTGTGTTACCTATGGAGGACACTGTGCTTGTAGGAGGGGGCACACATGTGACCTCCATCTGAGGGGAGATACCTAGAGAGGAAAATGTAGAAGGAATATTCAAGTATATACATACACTGCCTGGAGATTACTTTGGTCAATTTGTCACCAAAGAGAACAATTAAGAATTTCTAGGGTTGGGAGTGTAATTCAGTGGTAGACTTGTGTTAGCATGCATAAGGTCCTGGGTTTGGTCCCTAGCACCTAAGAGAAACACAAAAAATTTCCAGGAGTTTGAATACTGCCACTGTACTTGGAAACTAAAAAATCCACAAGGATCCACCTGGAAGTTGATGATAAAAGAGTGATCTGAAATATGCAAGATAAGCTTCATGAGAACTTCAAGAATTGATACATAAAGGAAGAATGTAAGTTGGGCTGTCTGTCTACATTCTGGTTATGCAAGGAGTTGCTATTCTAGTAATGCCAGGGCTAGCTTGGACAATCCAAATAAAACAAGCTATTCCTGAGTGTACTGTAATTACCCAACTGAAAAACCTGAGGACCTCTAATGTGTGGAACAATCAGATCAGGTTTGAGAAAAGAGAGAAAGCTCTTCTTCAAAGCTGTGAAGGCCAGCAAGGAGCTCAAGGCTATGGTGTATTAAGGAAGAAGAGAGGAAGAAGCTGAGATGTCCAACATATCTTTAAAGCAGGATGGGCACTGGAATATCTGTAACTTTATTACTAAGATCAATATTCTGGCAAGACAGGGTAAAAACAAAATTAAACAAAATATACAACCAAAAAAAAAAATCTATCCTGATTCCTAACTTTCTGAGAAGGCACAATCAGCTGAACACACAGATTATATATGTGAATAATCTCAGCTAGTCAGGAGACAGAGGCAGGAGGATTGCCAGTTTGGGGCCAGCCTTAGCAACTTAGACTGTCACAAAATAAAATAAAAAGGGCTGGGGATATAGCTCAGTGTTAAAGTAACCTTAGGTTCAACCTCCACTACTGTAAAAATCAAAACAAAATAAAGCATCATATTCATGGCTGGACTGTAGCTCAGTTTGTAGAGCACTTGCCCAGCATGTGCAAGGCCCTGGTTTCCATGCCCAGCACAGAAAATAAAACAAAAAGACTCTCAACTTGATTTCAATGAAAAGGAATTTTTCTCCCCCTAAGATAAGGTACTGGGAGGAAAAACTGCTTTATGATAAATAGAAAAGTAAAATGGGTGTGCACAAGGGCATGTACACCTGTTAATTCCAGCAACTTAGGGGGCTAAGACAGGATTGTAAGTTTGAGGCCAGCCTCAGAAACTTAGCAAGACTCTTAGTAACTTAGTGAGGTTTTGTCTCAAAAAGAAAAAAAGGATTGAGGATGTAGTTCAGTGGTAAAAGCACCCTTTGGTTCAATCTCTAGTGCTGAATGAAAAAAAGTAAAACAGGTTACTCCAGGCAAGAAAGAATTCTTTAATGTAAAGATAAGGAGAATATGTTGAGAAGGTGAAAAATGAATGAGGAATAATGTAAAGCCAGTGATAAGAGATGTTTGAATATATGAAACCAACAATCAATGGGATCACATGCTGGTGTTGCAAATGTGCTGCTTAGGCCAATCCATATTAATTGATTAATATTAATCAATATTAAAACTTTGGAAAAGGAGGCCCTACCCTGATCAACCAAACAATGGTATGTCCATATGTGCACACTGTTTGACATTCTGCTCACCAGAGAATAATTCAACTGAAGGTTTACCCATGGCAAGATACATGCTGAGAGAGAATCTGATTTGAATCTGAAAACCAAAGAGGAATTGTGCTTTTATAGGCAAACAATGTTGGAATGAAAGCGTAGGTGAACTTCATTGAACTTGGAAAAAACTTAGGACAAATGTGAGAGCTGCAGTTGGCCCTGATGAGAGGAACTTTTGCAGTTGGGTCTGTGTTTCATTGGTTTAAGATTATGATAACTATTTTCTGTAACTGAAATCTTCTAAGTCTTCTTTTTGTCTCTAGATCCTGTGAACAGTGATTCTCAAACAATGGTTTTTCGCTGTGGGAACAGTAATATTTCAGATTAAACTTAGGGTATGCATTCATTCATACCAATCAACAAATACCCAGTATGTGCCAGGCAGCAAAACAGATAAAAATCTTTCCCCTGTGGATTTTAAAATCTAGCAGAGAGACAGACACTGGATAACTAACCTAATAGAAGCCATATCATATATTATCTTAGAGGTGGTTAAGTGCTATGGCAAGGTGAGGGTTAGGTGGTAAGTTATAAACAAGATCTCATCTAGATGGTAGTATTTGAACACAGATGTGAAAAGAAGAAAAGAAGCTAGCCAATAATGAAGAGCACTATATATAAAAGACACAGCCAGTGCAGGGCTGGGGTTTGGGGGTGGCCCTGGGTTCAACTGCCAGCACTGAGGGCAGTGGGAAGAAGCAATGCAAAGAACCTAAGGTACATGCCTATGGGTTCTAGAAACAACAAGGGGGCTAGTGGGGCTGGAAAGTAGTAGATGAGGTTCCAGAGGTATCAGGGGCTTAGATAATACAGGGCCTCTAAGACCTTTATAAGGGCTTGCTTTTGCTTCTGCTGAGTGCAGGCTTCTAGAGAATGTTTGAGAAGACTCATTCTGATGCAATGTGTGATCGTGAATACTGGAAAGCAAGGGTGCAATCAGGAGTTCAAGCAGAAGGGCAGTGCTGCTCTAGTCCTGGTGAGAAGCCAGGTGCAGTGGTGCACGCCTATAATCCCAGTGACTCTGGAGACTGAAGCAAGAGGATTGTAAGTTCAAGGCCAGACTCAGCAACTGAGCAAGACTCTATCGCAAAATAAAACATAAAAGGGGCTGGGGATGTAGCATAGTGGTAAAATGCCCCTTGGTTCAATCCCCAGTGTAAAAAGAACAAAAACAAAAACAAAAAAACAAGCAAACAAATACAAAAAAATTTAAAAAGAAAGAAAGAAGGGGGGCAGGGAAGGAAAAGATTTCCATGCTTATATGAATTTTTCAGGATGAACCAAACTACTATGTATAACTATAAAGCTCTAATTAAAAAAAAAAAAAAAAAAAAAAAGCTGCGTGCAGTGGTGCACACCTGTAATTCCAGTGCCTCGGGAGGCTGAGGCAGGAGGATCACGAGTTCAAAGCCAGTCTCAGCAACTTAGCAAAGTCCTAAACAACTCACTGAGATCCTGTCTCTAAATAAAATACAGAAAGGGCTGGGGATGTGGCTTGTGGTTGAGTGCCCTTGGGTTCAATCCCTAGTACCAAAAACAAAACAAAACAATGAGTAAAGGTGAGGAGAAGTGTAAATGGACCCTGAAAACATCATGGTTTACAGATAGAGCCAAAAAGATTTCCTGACAGAGGAAGAGAATTCCCAAAGCTCGGGTTCTAGCCAAACTAGAAGAAAGTTTTCTTCAACCAAAATGCAGAAGAGTACAAACGGAGCAGGTTTGATTGGAATATATGAGCTTTAGTTTTTGACACGTTGAATTTGTGAACTGTGAGCTCTATTGAGCTTATTCGTAGAGCTATAAAAGGAAACCATACCTGTGGAAGTGGGAATACGGCCTTTGCCCTCCCTCTCCATCTCAATCACCCGAAGGCCTCTTTCAACATAGCTCTGAAAGAACTGTGAGGAATTTTTCAGGAATGGTTCAATGTCAGCATCTGAATATTTCTTCTTATATTCATACAACTCTGCTAGGCCCTGTAAACAAGAAAAGGAAAAGGTGGGGATGGATATCAATTAGTGCCCCTTTTCCACAAAGCAGATCCCCATTTGGTTTAATGTTTCCATTCTCACCTCTTTAGTGTTCTCTTTAGATCCAATCTTCTTAAAAATCTCAGCTAAGAAATCATTCACTTTGGCCTTTGATGCTTTTTCATCCTGAAAAATTGAAAGACACAAGGAAGGTCTGGTTAGACTTAGACTTGACTTATTAATTAGGAACCAGTGGTTGGATATGAACAGAAAATATCTCAAAGTCTGGACCTTATTGGTATGTTCCTGCAGGTAATGGAGACACAGCACTGCAGAGAGCTGCAGCAGAACACCATTCTGGGTTATGGATGCCTCCATTCTCTGGTTTCCACCTCAACTTGATGAAAGTGGATACCAATTAAATAGAGCTCACAGTGTATTTATCTAGTGATCACTGCTTTGGGCAGAGGCATAAAACCTTCCTTGGGGACCAAAACCACATGATTATTAATTTATACTTAAAAATTTCAAGGTGGAAATGGTTACAGCATCACAACAGGAGATTAATTAGATCAATCCCTCACACTGAGCTTTCAGTCTCTGGGTGACCTAAGCTTTAGACCAGATCTTTTTCAGTAAAATCTCATTCCTCAATCTTTCACATAAGGCCACTCACTATTCGAGATGCTCCCTTTTCTGTCTCCTTATCAGACTTGCTCCCAGTCTGGTCCATACTATGCTTCATCATTCGGCAGAGGTGGGCCTCCAGTTCAGACTCATTCTTGTTGTCAATCATCGTGAGGTGGTCTAGGATCTTAGGGAGACACAAACATATTCAAAGGGTAGCCACATCCTTTCCATGACGTTCTTTCAAGCCCCTCAGAAATTGGCTGCTATCCTCTCACTCACCTTGGGTCCTTTTAACTTGCATAAGGTGTGTAGCAAGGTTTTTAGGGTCCTTATGGGAAATTCACTTTTGCATTGCTTCAATTTCTCTTTGGGGAAGACCTTCATGAAAATGTGGATGTCCAGAAGAATCCTGTCCAGGTTAATGCTATTGATAGTATCAGGCAATAGTCGAACCATTCTCCAGAGACACTATTGAAAAAAACAAAGAAAAGTTAGGTGTGACTGAAGAATGAAACAACTTTTCACCATTCATCTTTCCCAGGCTCAGGGGTCATATTTAAAAGATGGTCAGGGATATAAATGTGATCCTACCCTTCCAGTTCAGCTGCTACAACCTGAACAATTTTAATCACTTCACCATGTCATGGAATCAAATGTGATAAGTCATCTATGTACTCATCTATCTCCACTCCCCAGAGATAAGGGACATCATTTAATACTATGACAATGTGCAATTCTGTCTTGGGTTTCCTTGGTACCTGAAAATAATTTAGACTGCTTAACCACATCTAACCCAAGGAGCTAAAATATTTTATACTACTACAGTGTAATAATGGTGTTCTAATTTTACAGATATATTCATTTGGAGTCTTTTATGAAAGAGACCAAAATATTACAAGGGCTATAAACATTTTATTCCCCCCCAAAGAAATGGAAATTTATCTCATTAAACTTCTTGCCTTTTGATTCTAGGAGAACTGGTAAAATAATCTACAAGGTAGCTCTTCCTTTTCACTTAGGCCAAGAAATTTTAGGTCTGAGCTTAGTGTATAAATTGGAATAAGACCAATTATATTTTTTCAATGAACTTGGTTGACTTAAGCCAATGTCTTAACTCAAACTTCCTTTCCCCATACATTAAAAGAGTGATTGCATCTTTGAAAGAAAAGAAATCAAAAATCATTTCAACTTCACCTTCATAACAAGCTCTGAGAATTTGGGAGAACTGGCTGTTGCTAGTAGGCTGTCTTGGAGCAAAACAAGTAGCGCACTGGAAAAACCAACACAATAGCATTAGTTAAGTTTCAAAATCAATTCTAGGTAAAGTCACTAATTGAAAGGCAAGGTGTGAATATACTCTATCCATATAATAAAATGAGAGCTTGCATATTAGGAATTGTCTTCTATTACTTGACTTTCAATTAATTATTTTTTTTTAAAAAATCATCATTTAAGCTTTCAGCACTGAGTAAAGAAGTAATGTTTATACTCTATTTTTCATGTCATTGGTAGCTGAGAGATAACTTCCTGAAATGTACACATTAGAAGATGTAACTGATATATTTTATAGTCCTATTCTAGAAAACTCATGGTGTTGGCTTGGTTTACTGATTTGATACTAGTTCTAGGGGTTATTTCTGGCTAGAATACCTTTGGTCCATGTGGAAGAAAAGAGTAATAAAAAATTAACTTATTAAGCAAACCTCAAATTACAACTAATCTAGTCACTTTCTGATTTCTTTCTTTCACTGAGCTATATTCCCAGCCCTTTTTATTTTGAGACAGGGTATTGTTAAGTTGCTCAAGGTATTGCTAAGTTGACTTTCTGATTGCTATGTGTAGACTAAAGAGAGGCTGTTCTAGAATCTACTGCTGAAAGTACAAATATACCTCAGGATGTTGGTCTGGTCTGACTTCTCCAGAACCTTCACCACCAAGAGGTTCACAGAGCGGATCACCTGTTGTCCTTCTTCTAGATCTTCAATTCGAGAATCCAGCATTAAAGTGATGAGGCCATGCATCAGGTCTTTCAGTACTCCAGTGGAGGCCTCCCGGGCCAGGCTCTCTATCTGAAATAGCTATCCAGTTCTAACTGTGTTAGGGAGGTTAAAACTCAATATTTAAAGCAAAGACAAATGTGGTGTCATATCCTAATAAACATTTAATTATATTGTAGTTTCAAAAGCTCAGTCTTAAGCCATTATATGGAAGTCTTTGATAGTAGTCAAAATTCTTTTCTTTTTTTTTTGGTACTGGGGCTTTTAACCTAGGGGTGCTCAACCACTGAGCTGCATCCCCAGTCCTTTTTATTTATTTTGATATGGGTCTTGCTCAGTTGTTTGTTAAGTTGCTGAGGCTGGTCTTGAACTTGTGTATTCTTGCCTCAGTCTCCCAAGTAGCTTGAATTATAGGTGTGTGCCACATCTGGCTTATAATAGCATTTTAAATGTGAGTACATTTATCTATGTAAAATAGGGCTTTCCATGCATGATGGAGATACTAGCAGGAGGCAAAATTCTGGATAGTAGGTAAGCATTCTATATTATACCCTAATAATAAAATAAACTGGAATGTACTCCAACACACAGTGCTAGCAATCAGCAGCTTGCTATATACCATGTATGGAAAACTTTGTCAAATGACTCACTGCAACACCCTCACTGACTCTGGTTTGAGAACCTGGGTGGGATGAGAGATCAAAGGGAAGCTCCAATCTGCAGAGGTGGCTTACCGAAATCATGTTGCCAATGATACAGCTATACAACTTGATGATCTCATCCTTCTCCAACTTCTCATCTGCCATATGTGTGTTGTAGATGAGTCTTAACTGCATGAATGTGGCTATCAGGAACTGATCAATGTGGCCAGACATAGCTTCGGCTTTGTCTTCCTGTCTCAGGACCTCATCTATCTGATAATAAAAATTCCAAGATTAATTTTTCAAGTTTTATATTGAATAGTAGAAAGACACTACACAGGACTTACTCTGTAAGTGTATATTAACAAAACACTTCTAATATCTTACCTTTGAAAAAGCTTTGTGCATAAATATCTAGTCATCATGAATTCAAACAGTCAACATATATTTGCTAAGTAAGATACTATTAAGTGAATTAGTCACAGATCCTATTCTAAAAGGCTCATTGTCTAGTTCAGGGAATAATAATTCCTATGTTTAAATGTTCGATTTACTTAAAGAGTTCTTTTTAGGCTCCTTATAGGACTAATAATATCTCCATTGAAAAAGAAAAAGACTGCATAAAGAAATAAGGGTTGGGGATGTAGCCTTGTGGTAGAGTGCTTATCCAGCATGTTGGAAGGACCTGGATTAGATCCCTAGTACTAGTACTAGGAGGAAAACTTTTTTTAAGGAGATTTAAAAAAAAAAAAAAAAAGGAATAAATAACAAAAGGAAGAGTTCCATTTATGAGAAAAGTGAGGCTCAGAAAGCTCAACTTAGTCTAAACTCAAATGTCAGATTTTCCACATCCTGATCCAGTGGTTTTCTTTATTTTGGGTTAGTATACTGGCTGTCACTAATGGTAAAATATACATCTCCTATACACTAGTAGAAGAATACCTTTTTTAAAAAAAATGTTATTGTATTTATACATTTATTTATTTATTATGTGGTTCTGAGGATTGAATCCAGTGCCTCACACATGCTAGGCAAGCACTCTACCACTGAGCTACAAGCGCAACCCCACCTTTTTGCTTTTTTATTAAAATTTTATAGATATACATAGAAGTTGTTTTTTTTTTTTTTGTGCTGGGGATTGAACTCAGGGCCTCAGGCATACTGAACATATAAAAATAACTTTATTTATGTGATTACATAAATAACATCCCAAGACAACTATGGTCAATCTTCAGTAACCCTCCTTTTGAGCACAACTCCAGTTTGTGTGTGTGTGCTGCGTTGGGGCACTATAATGTCAATGGTGCCTCCTGGTGTGGTAGAAGCTATGGTCTTACTTTCATTATCTATTTATACTGCAGACCTCATAAGCACAATTTTATGTAACTGGGACTGTTAACAATGATGTTTCAACATGAACACCATGAAAAAATGTATGTATTTTTAGGGAGGCTTATTCCTCTCAAGGTGACTAACATTAACAACCTGGCATATATTATTTTCATGTTCACAATATCATATACAATTGCACATACTACAGACAGGATCAAGGTTTCAGGCATTTATTTCACAACAAGATTGTAGCTAGGCATGTAATCCCAGCAGCTTGGAAGGCTGAAGCAGGAGGATTGAAAATTCCAGGCCAGCCCTAACAATTTAGTGAGGCCCTAAGCAACCTAGCAAGAACCTTGTCTCAAAATAAAAAATAAAAAGAGCTGGGGATGTGGCCCAGGGCTTAAGTGCCTCTGGGCTTAATCCCTGGTACAAAAAAAAAAAAAAAAAAAAAAGGTAAACCAGGCATGATGGTACATGCCATGCCTGTAATCCCAGTGATTTAGGAGGTTGAGGCGGGAGGAATACAAGTTCAAAGTCAGCCTTGGCAAGTTAGTGAGACTCTGTTAAAATAAAATAAAAAGGGTTTAGGGTATAGCTCAATGGCAGAATGCTTTCTGTACACTTCTCTGCATCTAGTTTTCTGTTCAACAGAAATTTATGAAATAACCCTAAAGTCAATAGGAATAATCTGTTTTTAAGTGCTACATAATAACCCATGTATGCATGAAGCAAAATTTACTCATTCATTCTCTTACTGATGAACTTCCGGTGCTTCTACTTTGGCTATGTTGTCTATGTTAAAATAAGTATGTGTGTGTTGTGTGTGTGTGTGCGTGTATACATGTGCTTGTGTTTCTAAGAGGGTTCAGAGTATAATTTCTTAGTCTGGGGGAATATGATGCTTTTTTTTGGTGCTGGTTCTTGTGTATGCTAAGTAGGCTATCATTCAGTTATATCCTCAGCCCCCAAAATAGGCCCTAACAATTCATATTTCTACATTTAACACAAGAGAACTGCTTTTCCAGCATCTTTATCAGCTATATATACTTTTTGCCAGTTTTATGGTTTAATGGTGATTATCTTATTGTTATTTTGATTTGTGTTACTGTGGGGTGTGTGGAGAGGTTGGATTGAACACCTTTCATGTATTCACTGAACTTTTGGATATCTGCTGTAATTTGTCTATTCATACTCATGTTTCTTCTGGGTTTTCTTTTATTGGTCCTATGGGTTGCAAATATATTCTACATTATTTCACTTGTTTATTGATTTAGTAGATGGTAACTTTGATTACTTTCTCCAGATCAAAATCTTACAATTTTACTTTTTTTTTTTCTTTTTAGATTCTGTTTTCCTGCTTTACCTTAGTGGTCTGCCTAAATTCCTGTTATTTAAAAAAAACTGGATGGCAGATCTGTTATATTAAATTTTCAGAGTTACATGTGGTGTTTTGATTATTCTCACTCTTTATTCTTATATTTTTGCTCTCTAATTAGGTTAGTAAGAGATTTGTTTTTATAAGAATCAGCATGTATTTTTATAATTTTAATTACAGAACATTTCTTGAATTTTTAAAAAAGTTTATTTGTTCCAATTAGTTGTACATGACAGTAGAATGCATTTATACATTTTGATAAGAGCATACATAAATGGAGAATTTAATGAATTCTAATCTTATTATTTCCTACTTTAAAATTCCTTCTGATTTTTTTTTTCTAATTTCTGCAAACACTAAATCTTTATTTTAGCCTTTCTTATAATAAATACATTTTGGGAAGCATACCTTTCTGAGTTTTACTTTTCTTCCCTCCTTGGAACCAGGGATTGAATCCAGAGTTACATCTTCTGTATATTTTAATTATGAGACAAAATTAAATTGCCCAAGCTGGCCTCAAATTTGTGATTCTCCTGCGACTCTGGGATTACAAGCATGTGCTATGTACCTGACTGAATTTTACTTTTCCAATAGTTTTGCAGTGAGATATTTTCTTATTCAACCATCAGAATTTTTATCTACCTGTCTGTCTGTCTGTCTATCTAATTTTTGTGGTGCTGGGACATGACCCTAGGGCCTCATGCATGCTAGGCAAGCACTCTACACTCCCCAAATCATAGTTATTTTGAACAGAAGGTTATTTAGGAGTGTTTCATACTTTCAAAGTAGCCAATATTTTTTCATGACACCATTTAAAAATTTATTGGGTTATCTCTTAATTATTTGGTCTATCTCTTAATTATTGCATTTGTTAAGGTTTTCTTTATATGATTTATTTTTGAAAATGTTCAATGGAGATACAGAAAATAAATTATCATTTCAGAGAATGAAAAGTTCCATATATATGAGTATGTATTAAATTAAATCTAGTTTATCATTTTCTAATATTCTTTTTAAAAATATTTTTTTTAGTTGTAGATGGACATAAGTGCTCTACTACTGAGCTACAACCCCAGCCCCTAATATTCTTTAACTACAGTTTAACTATCATATAGCATAAGGTACAAATCCTGAGAGCACAGCTTAATGAAATTCTGCAAGCATACACATTTGTGTACCTGCCATTGGGAATAAGTTCTAGGACGTCTATTGCACCAGAATACCTCTGCGTGACCTTCCAGTTTGGTACTGTTCCCTCCACCAGTTACTACTATTCCTTCTCATTGCTTTTGTTACTACTATCCTGACTTCTTTTTTTTTTTTTTTTTGCGGTGCTGGGGATCGAACCCAGGGCCTTCCAACTGAGCTATCTCCCCAGCCCCCTGACTTCTAAACTGATAAAAATTATTCAAATTCCCCTGTATCGTTACTTATTTTTGTTTACTGTATCTAAATCTCTCAATATATAAGTGATCTTTCACTTTCCTTTGGTGCACAGAAGTTTGAAAAAATTTTAATGTAGTTAAAATTTTCTATTATGTTTTTTGTGTAGCTTTAAAGAAATTCTTTCCTACCTTGAAGTCAAAGATGTTCTCCTATTAAGTTTTGCTTCTCACATCTAGGTCTTTAATCCATCTGAAATATATTTTGGCGTAGGAAATAGCAAACTAATTATACTGTTGTTCTCATGGAAAATAACTAGTCCCAACAATATCTACTGATTAATCAGCATTTACCAAGAGTTTTTTAATGTCCTTATCCCTTGGTCAGGACAGTATCTTAATAACAGTGACAGTAACACTGCCGATGCAAGACTTCTCCAGTGTTATTTCTAAAAATTGTCTTTGTACTTCTTAGGCCCTTCAATCTCCCACATACATTTTAGAATAAGCTTCTCAAATTGCAAAAAAAAAAAAAAACAAGAAAAAACTTTAGAGATTTTGATTGGAAATGCATTGAATTTATGGACTCAAGAACTGGCATCTTTTTAATCCTGAATAATCTTGTAAACAGTGTATTTCCACTTGGAAATTCTCTAATGTCATTCAATAAAGCTTTACAGTTCTGTCTGTGAAGGTCTTACATATGTACTGCTTAATTTAGTCCCAAGAACTTAACATCATTATTGTTGACAGTTTAATCTTTTAAATTTTTATTTTCTTTAGGGTAATATTCCCAGTATTATTTTTTAATTGTTTCTAGTTATACATGGCAGTAGAATCCATTTATTTTTGGGTACCAGGGATTGAACCCAGGGGCAGTCAATCACTGGGTCTCAGTCCTTTTTCGTATTTTATTTAGAGACAGGGTCTCATTGAGTTGTTTAGGGCCTCGATAAATTGCTAAGGCTGGCTTTTAACTTGTGATCCTCCTGCCTCAGCCTCCCAAGCTGCTGGGATTACAGGTGTGCACCACCATGCCCGGCAGTAGAATTTATTTTGACATAATTATAAAAGCATGGAATAGATCTTGTTCTAACTCAGTTCCCAGTACCTCTCCCTCCCCTCCCCTTCTGTACCCCCTGGCTCCCTTCCCTCTACCGATCTCATCTTTTTAATTTGGGGAGGACCAAATTTCTTTTGGTCCCAGGGTTGCTTTACCATTGAGCTACATGCCCAGTCCTTTTTATTTATCTATCTATTAATTAATTAATTAATTAATTAATTAATTAATTTATTTATTTTTGAGACAGGGTCTTGCTAAACTGCAGAGGTTGGCCTTGAACTTGTGATCCTCCTGCCTTAGCCTCCTGAACTTCTGGGATTATAAGTGTGCGCCGAGTCCAGCTTGATTCGTGTGTTTTAAAAAGTGTAACACATACTCCCCATTCTGTGCAACCCCCCACACTATGCCCATATCCAACACATGTGGACATCTTCCTCACCTTCTGTGGGGGACTACCACATGACAGTTTGGCTCCCTGCATGGACACACTCTCTTCAACCTGCTTGGGCTCTGACTCCCAATTCTCTGTCATCCTTTTCTTGTACAGACACCCTCCTCATGATACTTGGGGTTTGAGATCCTCACATTGGGCCACTATAGCTTTCTATTTCCACCCACTTGCCACAACTGTGGATGCATACCTAGCTCTGCCCCACCTAACAGCTTCAAGATTTGACTATTAGGGAAGGGAAGCAGAACATGGGTAAAGGTATCTGACAATCATGTATAAGGCACATGCATGTACACACATGGACACACACACACACACACAGAGTAGCTTCTTTAAAATCTTTCTAAAGGCTTCCCATCATATGTAAAATCCAAACAACTTACCCTTGAACTTGTCAAGAAAGCATTATATGATGTGGTCATCATCTGTCTCTCAAACCTCATTTTATATCATTATTCTCCTCACTGCACCCTATGCCCATATCTACACAAACCTTTCAGTTTTCTTGAACACAGAAAGCTCATTCCTACTCTAAAGCCTTTGTGTACTAGCTGTTCCCTCCATTTGGAATGTTCTTACCTCTTATCTGCATATCCCTATTATTAAAACTTTTCCTGATCACTCAATCTAAGAAACTATGTAGTCCCTCTCCCATCACCCCACCTTTACATACTAGTTACTATTATCTGATAGTTTTTTTTTTAATATTAGTTTTTAGTTGTATATGACACAATGCCTTTACTTATTTTTATGGGGTGCTGAGGACTGAACTCAGTGCCTCACATGTGCTAGGCAAGTGCTCTACCACTGAGCCACAACCCCAGCTCTGATATCTTCTTGTTTACTTCTCGCTGTCTACTAAATTCTAAATAAGTTCCATGAGTGCTGGGCCCACTTGTTTACTGCTTTTTCTCCAGCATCTGGTACATAAATATAATTATAAAAATGCAAGGTTCTATTAAAGCTACGTCCTTTGAGGCAAGTGATGACTGACTGACTTTTTTCCATCACAAAAGTGACTTTGCTGGGGTGTGACTGATCATTCTTACAGGCTTTATGTCCACCAGTGGAATTACTGCCATGGGGAGCATTCCCATTACCTGTGTCAGAGCTTGGATACTTGTGTTGATGTCACCACTGGCCACTTGGGAGATAATAAAATTGATTGTGGATGCTGTATTACTGTGCATATCATCAAAGTGTGGAGAAACAGCTCGGATCCTAGAGAGCAAAGGGGAAAATTCAATCTCTCTTACAAAACATTGCAATAAGTGGAAATTATGCAATTCCCCTCTGGACCCAGGCCTCAATAAAAAACTGTTATCAGTCAGACAGTAATCAGTTCTGAAAAGTTTTAACTGCACACTCTCCCACAGAGGGCTCTTTTCAAATATATCCTCTGATGATCATCAACTACTTATACTTAAACAAGTTGAACTTACTTGGGTTCGGGAATAAGAACTGGTTCAAAAATGTCATCCAGTTTGTGCTGGACAAGTTCTGGCATTTCGCATCGGACTGTACCATTGTCATTCTCAATCTCATCTAGATCCAGCTGGAATTCTCGGCGAACCATTTGGGCTGCCTCAGGATGCCCACTCATGCTTCGGGCTTGGCTAAGGAAAGCAAAAAGAGGCTCCTGAACTAAGACAGACTTCTTAACCAAAGGGCAAGAGTACAACTGCCGACTGCCTCAAAGCTTCATGACAGATGTTCAACTTCTGGTTTCAGCCCCCCTGAATGATTTAAGTCCTTGAGTCTAAGAAAAGTACCTTAGGCAATAACACTGCACTGGTTCATGAATGTCCTAAGAAAGTAGGTAACTTTAATTGTACTTACATTACCAGCTAAGTATTATTAATTTGCTAAAGTTAACAAATCTTGTACTTAGTTCTATTCCATATGGAACAGAAAATAAAGTATACTTATATTGATTCAGAGTTCACTATGTATGGGCAAAAATATAAGAAAAATCTAGACTAGCTGGGTTTTTTTCCACTAAATTAATTAGCGTTTAAGTTTTTTTAATCATAAACATTGCATCAGTCCATGCAGTACTTAATACATTTTTATACTCTGAAGGACAGTCACCCCATTTTAAGCACAGTCACTCTTGACAGGTCAGGGCCAGCATTATATCTCAGAAATAGGTATGCGATGTTTCCAAATTCAAATTGGTTAAAATTATACTCATGACACAATCCAAAATAGAGCTGTCTTGCTTAGAAGGCAGTATTTTGAGTCCCAAGCCAATTCTGGGTTGCATGCTTTTTATTTAGCCTTATCTCAAGAATGAGGACCTGAGCACAACTAAATATAACACAAGGAAAAAGGCAAATCAATCTTTTAGCCACATGATAGTGAGTTGCCATTTCTGCTATCTACTGGATTTTTATGGAAGGCATGATATTTATGAACACCCTCTACCCTGATTATAAACTCTAAGCCAGTCAGTCTCCAGAGGGGATGAATCCATGTCAGAAGTTAGAAAGATATAAGAGCCCTGCTAATGAGAAATTAGCAGGCAGTACTTACATCCTATAAGTGCGATACATAATTCTGTCCACGGAAAAGCAGTGAAAGAAGGCACAAGACCATTTAGAAGTGGTTTTGAGACAAAGACAAAGACAATGAAGACTGAAAGATTAAACATTTGGTTACAAGACATTTACCCAGACACTCTGTCATGCATGATAATGACAAGAACTCAAGATTATGTTACAGGACAAGCTCTGAGCACACAAAGCTAAGTCCCTAGAGATGCTCTCAATCACCTATCTCCATCCACATACTTGAGTTTGGAGGACATGTCCTCAGCTGGTCCCTTGCGTAGCATGTTTGCATTCGAGCTTATGTTCTGTGTGCGCTGAGGTTTCTCTTCCACCTGTTTCATTGGTGCAGTTGAGGGCCTCTTTGCTGATCGCTTAATCCTTTCCTCAAGCATACTCATATCCTTTTCAGAAAGCTGTGAGACCAAATTTAACTTATTAGCATATTCATATACTAAAATATGTGGAGAATTAAAATCCTAATTGGAGGATTCAAGAATTATCTATTTTCATTGAAGCTACTAAGCTAGGATTTTACTTTTAAAACACTACATTATTAAATCAACTGCTATTAATATCTGCTTAGCTATAGTAACAAGAGACAGTATGAAAAAAGAAAGAATACAAAAATAAACTACTGATAACTACAATTTTATTAAAAGGTCAAAAATTAGATGAAGCTTCCTTGTTTTTGTTTTGTTACTACTAACTAGCTTGGGTTGACTATGGACAAAAATCTTCATTTTTGGTCATTTATAAAATTCCCACCTGTTGTATCTTTTCCAATAGGGTGACAATAAAGATTTGATTAGATATATGTAAATTAATTTAAGTAAAGGGTATATAAATGGTGCTATGATGAGGTAAATGGAGTGAAAAACAGGTTGAGCCACAGAAGTGACTGGCTCAAAGGAAGCAAGGAGTCAGAAGTGAATCTAATGTGTCTGAAAAAGTGGCTTGCAGCTGTAGCTCAACATGTTTTCTTTTCTTTTTAAGATGGGGTCTTATTATGTTGCCCAAGCTGGCCTTAAACTCACAATCCTCTCACCTAAGCTTTTTGAGTAGCTAGGAATACTGGCATGCACCCTGTACTTGGTTATAAAACGCTTTAGATCTTACAGGCACCAGTAGTCACGCTGTTCCAAGGGAATACTTGTTAACTGAAAACCAAATGCATTAAAAATTATGGAGCAGATTGCTCCGTAGAATTTAAATCCTAGACTAGCTCAGATTTCTTCATTTATAAATAGCTCTTATGTCTAAAGCAAACTGCCACAAATAGAAACTCTAAAAAGAAAATCTGATTTCCAGCAAAACAAAGCCTACATGTCCTTCATTTATCAGAGAATCCTCAAGTGTCTATCTGGATTCTAGGATACATTGATGGGTTGAATTTACTAACAAGTGGTAAAACTTTGGTGCTGTTGATATTGCAGGAAATCTGGCACCTAAAACACCTTGGAATATTTTTTATAAAATGCTGACCACACACAGAGAAAAGTCACTCACATTTCCAATCAGTTTAAACACTTGATCTCCATGTACATTGTATACTGTTACTATGGTGTTGAGGGCAGCATTGCGTACAGCATTGTCACGGTCTCCTATATGTATAGCAATTTCTTTTAAGGCTTTTCCTGGAGTTGGCTGGCAAACGTTCATGCCATAGGACTCGACTAGGCACCCCAGCTCTTCCAGGCACTCTGTTGGGGGGAAAAGGACTTGATTACTGAGATTCAAAGTACATTTGGCATATAGACTTCTCCTCGCTAGGCAGATTTCCTGTGGCATACATGTAAGACTAAAATCTTATTTGGGCTCTACCTAGAGTTTTTCATTTTTTTTTTTTTTTCTTATATATGCCTCTTCTCAATGAAACAATGGTGTGATAGCAAGTACACCTGAAAGAAAGGGATGCCTGTGAGTCAGATGGCCCCTGTGCACTTGATTTTGTCACCAGGGTGGTACTGAATGGTGCCTGTATCACCTGATACCATGGCTCCATCAGTGTGCAACTCATCACTCTCACAGTCTAAATCAAAAGGTTGGGATCAACTACAAAGACAATGAAGAAATGTCCTTGTGTGTCTATAAATTATTTCTTCTTGGCAGGGTGGTCACTGTTGTAGAGGCTCACATCTCAATTTTAAGTGTGTACGGCTGGTGGTATACCTCAGTGGTAGAGCACTTGCCTAACAAGGCTCTGGGGTTTGATCCTCAGCATAATAACACCAAAAATAAATAAATAAAAAATTAAACCGTCTGCTTCACCTGCTCTCTGCTTTGAGTTTTTGGATTTGGTTCCTTCCATGATGAAGGGGAACATCTTGCTGGCTGGGTAGACAAGGCACATCCGATTCAGGATGGCACGAACGTCTTTACGAATGACATCCTTTGGTTCTCCAACCTAGTCAACAAGGAAAATAATGGTTAAGCAAGACCTTTACTTGGCCACCTCATGCATTACTGTATCTTGAAAAAAGAAAGGCATGAGGATAAGTGGTGGTAGGTGTCATCATATAATAAAAGAAAAAGGAAGAGGGAGTAAGTGTATAGAAACTGAAGTTAGCTGGGAGCTTAAGCAGTCTCTCAGGGTGAGAACAACACATTACCTTGAGGATGAGATAGGGAATGAAGGAAGATGCTTCATTCTCAGTAAGATGATATTCCTCCTCACTTAGTAGGGTGAAGAGCAATTTTAAATATTCCAGTGCTTTCATTAGGACGCTTGTATTGGTGTCAAAAAACCGTAGGGTAAGCCATTTTAAGATAAGATCCAGGCAACCAATGACACCTTCTTTTTCACTCTCCAGGTGCTTAAAACAAAACAAAACAACCCCCCCAAAAATAAGACTGTATAAAACTTAAATTGTATATTGTATCAGTCAAGTACTTTCAAAATTCTATTGCATTAAAAAAAAAAAAAGTTAGATTTATAAGCCTTCAATACCTAGGAAATAAACAGTCATTTATTTTATCAAGGAAGAACTGAGAACATGGTATATTCTACTTTTTCCTTCAAGGCACTCTGATTATTTTATAGGGCTGAGTATTTTCACATGACTGAGATACATACACATTTATCTATTGCAGACTTACATCAACCATGACAGCTAGGGCCTTATTGTGATGCTGAAAGTCTGAGTGAAACATCTCATCTTGTAACCATTTAGCCACACAGCTAGACATTTGAGTCTTCAGTTGTTCAATGTATTCATCCCGTGGGGTAGTAAAATTCCACTTTAGCACCTGAAAAAAATAAATAAATAAAAAGAGACTGGCTACGAAGTATTCAACTAAAATTAAGTAGACAGCCTTATTTAATGTAGCTGCAGGACTCAATAGATTTTTTAATTAAATAAGATTCATTTGTAAGTAAATATGAGCACAAAATGTCAATTGAAGCTGTCATATTTCTGGAACTTCATCAACTCTGAAAATTTTAAAGGGAAATAATTTTGAGCAATTTTTACTAGTAAAGTCAATATTATAATTATATAATACAGTGGAACATGGTGCAACTTTAATAGAAGAAAAATTTTAAATATCAAAATTTAAAAAGCACATACCATTTTGGGTATTTAATACATATAAGTACATTCAAAGATGCTTATTGCATGTAGCACAGTTTGTAATTATGAAAGACTAGAAACAACCTAAATGTTCAACATGATGGGCAGGTAATAAAGATGATACATATATAATGTACCAATAAAAATTTGGAAAAACAAATTTTAAAACAATTAATAAAACAAAAACAATATAAAAGGAATGTTTTGCTTTGATGGTGCTGAAGATCAAACCCAGGGCCCTAAGTATGCCCTGTGAGATACCAGAGCCCAAGTAAAGTGATTGATCCAATCAAATACGTAGTCACCAAATCTTCATTTCAAGATATTACATACAGGGTGAGGGTTGTGGATCAGTGTAGAGCACTTGCCTAGCACATGTGAGGCACTGGGTTTGATCCCTGTACCACATTAAAAAAAAAGTTATAAAAATAAAAGATTTTACATATATGAGATAAAGCACCCATGTGTCCAATAATCAATAAAAAATAAATGAATACTTATGATGTTTGATTAAAAAAAAAAAACAACTACAAAATTATTTTTCAATTTAGAGGAAAAGCACAGTAGGTCCTATAGTACTTTTTGTACCAATTACTGTTCCCGTAAAGTCATCTTAGAGAATAAGATACTATATGAGCAAAAAATTGTTAATTACCAGATATTTCAAAATATGAATTTTATTCAGACAATAAAACTCTTTTTAAGTAACAAAATAAAACAAAGACAAGCAAAAAACTCCTAAAACTTCTTATCCCTTCCTTACCTTCAATCCTTTTTCATCTTTCATTCTTTGTTCCTTTCCATTTGGAACAACAATAAAAATAGGCCCAGATTTGTCTTCATCTTCTTTTAAGCTGGTTTTGCTTGGCACTTTCTTTCCTTGTACACTCTACAATCAAAGTTCAGGGAATGTTGATTAGTTAGGTCACTTCTGCAGAGTATGACGTTGCTGCCCAAGAAAAGGGCATTTTTACAAAAACCAGAGACATCTCTCTACATTATATTCCAACATGAAAGAAGCAGTTGATTTACAGAATCTTGCAAGTCATGTATTTTTGTACAGTTTTCTCTAGAACTATTGGTTAGCTCATGAGATGGCAAGAAATACAGTTGGAAAAGTTATTACCTCTCATTAGTCTGAGTCACAGACAATTTTTGTTTATTGGATAGTTATTTGCTTTATTGAAGTCTTTGATACTATTTTATATTTCCATATTAATGATATTTTGAATGACATTTATACATTTCACATCACTTAGTTGAGAAAGTTCCTTTATTTCTCCCTACATTTACTTAATGTACCTCTATCAAAGCACCATAACTGGAGCCCCTTTGAACCTTCTCCTAAAGTTGGTAGAAACACTTTAATACTTAGTCACTAATGTGGTTTTTAAAAGCAATTCAAGATTTAGAATCTTTATATCAGATGGAAAGAAAATAGTGAATAATAGTACATATAATTAAGGTAAAATTCAAATTTCATTACTGGAATTATTATTAGTATAAATGTAGCAAGAGTTTACTATTTCTAGTTGGCCAGAATTTCCTTCTAGTTCAAACACTGAAGTCATTTAGTCAAAACAAATATGAGACTGCTTACATCAAATTGTTTGTAAACTGCAAAAGACTGGAAAAAAATTATGGCACTTAGAATAGAGTCAAAAATACTTCAAAGCACTTGTGATCAAAATACTAAAATAAGCACTTGCTCAATTTAGAATAAGGAAGGAAGGACAGGAAAAGAACAACTTCAGTGCAGAGTTTAGAAGATAATTACCCACTTAAATAACTCACAAAGCTAAAGGACACCAGCAGAGGGAAGAAAAAGGGACAACTGTAATATATTTAAAGAATGACTAGAAAGTACCTATTCTATGATGGGAGCATAATATAAATGTACTGAGTAACAGTCCTGTATTTTTGTAACCATTGCATATAGTTTATTAAATAATCTTTATTTAGATTTACTACCATTTATAGAGTTTGGTAATTTTCCTTTTGTAAGTATTAAATAATCAAAAGTCTGAATACAGTGATCAGCTCTAAACCTTGATATAGAAACTGAAAATTTGCTATGATTCAAAATATTAAATGAAAAAATTACCCAAGGGATATTTAAAATGAAATGAGAATGTATTTCTTTAAATCATCCCCACTGTCGTGAGGTTAAAAGGTGTTTTCTTTTAGACTAATCAAAGCACCTTCCAGTATCATAACTTAACTGAGCCAAACTGGAAGAAAGCTGATTACCATTCTTCTTTCAAATTCAAATCAGTCTAAAGCAATCATTCTGCCAAAGATATATATGCTTTCCTTTTCTTTTCACTTCTCAAAATCTTCCCTAGAAATTGGCATAACAGGAACCACCACAGCATCTCATGAGAGCAGGGCGTCTGTTATGGGGTCTTACTAAAAATGGACTGGAGATGTAGCTCAATGGTACAGTGCCCCTGGGTTCAATCTCCAATACTTTAAAAACAAAAAACAAAACGTAGTGATGTTCTATATACAGTATACAATATGATCTTCCCTAACACAATGACTCGATGTGTAAAACAAATGCAAAAGCAAATCTACATCTAAGTATGCTGAGTTAACACACCTTTACTTTAGAGGAAACCCCTGGCGCTTTGGCCTTTCTTGGATCAGATTTAGCTTCTATGGTGCTGGAAACAGAATCTTCAACAGGTGCTTTGAGAAAAAAAGGCAGGTAAGATAAATGTAAATTCTAACTAATTACCCATTTTATTCTAGGCAGGTTAAATACAATGAAGAGAAAATCAACAGTCGTAAACAAATCAATTTATAAGGTGTTTTCAGTTAGAATTTTTTTCCTAGTCTTCTTTTCTCCCCAAATTCCTATTTAGGATAACCTTAAAAAAGTAATTCAGGCTGGGCACAGTGGCACATGCCTGTAATTCCAGAGACTCAGGAGGTTGAGACAGTAGAATCACAATTTTGAGGATAGCCTGGGCAACTTAATAAGATCCTCTCTCAAAATAAAAAAAAAGGGCTGGGATAAAGTGCTCCTGGGTTCAATCCTCAGCACTGGAGGTACAGGAAGAAAAAAAGAAAATTTACATCTCCTTTAGCAATATTTCAACTGCAGTTTTAGCCGGATGTAGTGGTACATGCTTGTAACCCCAGCATCTAGGGAGTCTGAGGCAGGAGGAGTACAAGGTGGAGACCAGCCGTGACAACTTAGTGAGACCCTATCTCAAAATAAAAAATAAAAAGGATGTAGTTCAGTGGTAAAGCACCCCAGGCTTCAATCCTCAATATCAAAAACAAAAAAAGAAAAACAAACCCTGCAGTTTTAAAATTATTTTCTAAATAAGGGTTAAAAAATACCACTTTTTGCCAGATTAGTACTTCCTTAATGGTAATGTCTTTCATCTCTAAAACTAAGAGATTTCATTACCTTAGACAATGAAATTGAGATTCATTATCCTCTACATAACAATTCCAATAAATGTTAAAACTGAATATGTACTTTGATATCATGAGTTTTATACATGCAAAATTTCTAACTTTATAGCATCAACATTTTTAACCTACTAAATGGAAGAATACTGTTATGTTTAAGCAAGAAAGTCTTGAAGTGATTACAGATAATACATTACAGAATTTTAACATTAGAATGAAGGAATCGAAACTGGGCATGGTGGTGCACACCTGTCATCTCAGTGGCTAGGAAGGCTGACAGGAGGATCATGAGTTCAAAGCCAGCCTCAGTAATGGCAAGGCATTCAGCAACTCAGTGAGACCCTGTCTCTAAATAAAACACAAAATAGGGCTGGGGATGTGGTTCATGAGTTGAATGCCCCTGAATTCAAACCCTGGTAACCTAACCTCATCCCCTGCTGGCAGAAAAAAAAAAAAAAAAAAAAAAAAAGAATGAAGAAATGGAGAATTTTCTTTCAAGGATTAATAGGGATGGAACATATTTCAGAGGTTGTGTGTACTTTGTACATACAAGGCCCTGAGTTCAAACCCTAGTGTGTGTGTGGTGTGCGCACACAATTAGTAATCATTTGAATGGATTAGTGAAAAGCAAGTAGCCAAGTGTGGTAGAAGGAGAACTCATTTGTGACTTAAAGTAGAATTTTAAGCTGGCTGAGGCACTGGTTGGCTATTTGTTCTTTTGCAAGTTAGTAACCTCTTTGAGTTTCCTCATCTGCTAATAAAGTGGTTTAAACTAGATGTTCCCAATTCCTACTGTAATTAGAATATGCAATGTTAGAAAATAGTTATGGAAATCTTAAAAACAGTGTGGAATATTTTGAGAAAGGAGTATCAAAGCACCTTTTCAGACTTGGAAACCAAATTAATCATCTTCATACCCTTACCACAATTCCTGGCATAATGCTTGACAAACGTTTTGAGGAAGGAGTTTCGGAGAGAGGGCTTGGGATCTAGACTGTGAGGAATTATGATAAAAGGAAGAAAACTGGGTATCTTTTTAGAGTTCCCTCAGGTTATTTCCTCTCACTTCAACCCTCTCAAAACAGAGTTACCTGATGCAGAGTTACCTGATGCAGGCTGGAATTTGGCTGGAGCTGACCCTCCCATTGGTTTGGATGTTGCTTTAGCAGGTGCAGCAGGCTTGGCTGGCATGTTAGCTTTGGCTTTCTCTAGCATGGCCAATACTTGATCTTTAGAAGTTGGCTACAGAGACAATGAAACATAAGTGAAAGGGAACATAAATGATGCACTCATATTAAGCTTAAAAACAGATATGCTTTCAAATGACTGAGCTCCTACTTTTTAAATACCAATGAAGGGAGGCAGCACACAGTGCAAGAGAAATAATACACATTATGAAGTCATACTCAAGTTGCTATCATTCTAGAAGGTCATAGTTTTCACCTTGTGAGGCTGGCAGATTCTCAGAAATTCTACAATGCTAATTATTTTATTTTTGTTCTCAACAGGATTTCAAATTAAGTCTCACAATGGGTAATATGATATTTTGCTTACATAAATTCATGTTCAATATTTTACCAATGGTTTTTAACAGCAGCAGCAAGTAGTACCTTTAGTTTCCCAGTAGCCTTGGCCATTTTTTCATATCCTAAATGCATCATAAAGAATGGCAAAGCATCCTGGGCCTTCTTTCGTACATCTCCATTTCGATCTTCTAGGCAGGAGTAAAGATGAGGAACACAAAGGATAAGATCCGTTGGGGTGGAACGAAGAGTAGGTAGTTTCTCAGCCAGCCAGCCCAGAAGCTGCCAAAAGAAAAGAAAGATTAGTCACACACTTCAAATGGAAAACTGTTATTATTTGTGATCTCAGGCTTAATGATTTTGTTAGTCACCAACATTAAATTAGTTCTTATACTGCAACTTTCCAATATGAAATCAGTATTTTTTATTGCTTAAGAACAGCATTACAGGCCTGGGGTTGTAGCTCAGTTGTAGAGCTCTTGCCAAGCAAGTGTGAGGCACTGGGTTTGATTCTTGGCACCACATGTAAATATATGAATAAAATAAAGGTCCATCAATAACAACGACACCAACACCAACACCAACAAAAAGAACAGCGTCATGTTGTTGGGTGCTTGTAATTTTGGCAACTCAGAGGAGGATCACAAATTTGAGGCCAGCCTTAGCAACTTAACAAAATCTTTTTTTTTTTTTTTTTTTTTTTTTTTTTTTTTGGTACTGGGGGTTGAATCCAGAGGTGATTTACCACTGAGCCACATCCCCAGCCCTATGTATTTTTTATTTTAAGATAAGGTTTAAGTTGCTGAGGTTGAATTTGAATTTGTGATCCTGCTGCCATGGCCTCCTAAATTGTTGGGATTACAAGTGTGCACCACCGTCCTCTGTTCAGCAAAATCCTGTCTCAAAACAAAAAATAAGAAGGACTGGGGAATGTAGTTCAGTGGTAAAGCATCCCTAGGTTCAATTCCCATACAAAAACCAAAACTGTGTTTTACCAAAATAATATATGCAATGATGACAATCATCTTTAAGATAAGGACATAGTTTTTCAGACCATAGTTGGGCATTACATTATAAAGCTTTAATAGTTCTTTTTTAAAAATATTTTTTAATGGTACAGGGGTAACCTGGGGTGTTCTACCACTTATTTTTGAGATTGGGTCCTACTAAGTTGCAAAGGTTGGCATCAAACTTGTGATCCTCCAGCTTTAGCCTCCCCAAAGTCACTGCGATTATAGGCATGTGCCACTGTACCCAGCTTTATATACATTTTAGGAGACTTTGGGATTGAACCCAGAACTTTGGGCAAGATAAGTGAGCGCTCTACCACTAAGCCACATTCACAAACTTCTTAATATATTTTAAAGATGAAAAACTTTCACTTAACTTCTTTAAATTTTAAGAAATATTTAAAGACCCAAAACATTTATTGGGTCAGATGACAAATTCTACGAAGACTTTTATTTTATGAAGTTTTTGTTCTATACTCCTAAAATAATTCACATCTCTATTTTTTTACTAAAATTTTTATTAAGATAATTACAGATTCACTTGCAATTATAAGACTATATAAAGATCCTGTGCTGTCTTTACCCAATTTCCTCCATACATAACATTTTACAAAAGTATACTACAATACCACAACCAGGTTATTGACACTGATACAGTTCAGTGATCTTATTTTACTGGTACTCATTTGTGTATGAATATTTTTATACCATATTATCATGTCTATGTTAATATATCTGCCACCATAGTCAAGATTCTGAACAGTTACAATCACAAGATTTCTTGTGTTGACCTTTTCTAACCACATTCCCATTTCCTGGTAACCACTAATCTGTTCTCCATTTCAAATGTTCTTTATAGGACTAGGGGCATATAGCTCAGTGGTAGAGAGCTTGCCTAGCACTCACAGGGCTGGGAGTTCAATCCCCAGTATGGCAAATAACCAAAAGCAAAATAAAATAAAACCTAAATGTGTTATAAAAATGGAATCAAACAGTTTGTAACCATTTGGGATTGGTTTTCTTGTGCAGAAAAATTCCTTACTGCAAAACAATGTTCTATGTATGGATGTTCAATAGTTGAAATCACCTGCTATAGGATATCTGAGCTGTTATAGGTTTTGGTCATCTTGCAGTCAAATACTATACCCCTTAATTATACCCCCAGGTTTGAGCTCTTATTAAGGTAGCTACTATGAACATTTACATTTCTACTAGTCTATGTCTTAAGCTATGTTCCCAGTTTTGGGCTATTATTAGGGAAGGTTACTATGAACATTCATATTTCCACTAGCAAAGTACGAGTGTTCAATGTTCTTCACATGGTTGCTAGTATTAGGTGTTACTATTTTTTATTTAACAATTCTGATAGTTGTGTAGTAATACCTCATTGTAGTTTTAATCTGCATTTCTCTAATGACTAATAATGTTGAACACCTTTCAGGGAATTATCTACCATTTACAAATCTTCTTCAGTGAAATGTAGTTCATGTCTTTTGCCCATTTTCTAACAAATTAATTTATTTTGGTGGTGCTGCTGAAATGGAACCCATGTATGCTAAGTAAGTGCTCTACCACTAAGCTACATTCCCAGCACCTTCCCCCACATTTTTTAAACTGCTGAATTTTGAGAATTCTTTACATACTCCAGATATTAGTTCTTTAATAGATAGTTTACAATATTTTCCCCAACTCTGTAGCCTTTTTGTCTTCTTCAAATGATCTTTTGCAGAATAAAAGTTAAAAAGAAAAATTAAAAATTTTTTTTTTTTTTTTTTTTTTTTTGTAGTGCTGGGATCAAACCCAGGGCCTGGCACATACTAGGCAAGAATTGTACTACTGACCTACATCTCCAGTCCAAAAAGTTTTAAATTTTGAGGTAGTACGGTATATTAATTTTTCTTATTATGGTTTATAGTTTTAATTACAAGTCTAAGAATTTCTTGCCAACCTAATATTATGAAGATTTTCTATGTTATCTTTTAATGGTCTTGTTATCTTTCTTGCATGTTATTTTTCCATAGTCTGGCCAGGTGCGGAGGTGGACACCTGTAATCCCAGTGACTTAAAAGGTTGATGCAGGAGGATTGAAAGTTCAAGGTCAACCTTGACAACTTTTCAAGAACCTCACCAACTTAGCAAGACCCTGTCTCAAAATAAAAAAGAAAAGGAGTAGGGAATGTAGCTGAGTTTGTAAAGCACCTCAGGCTTCAATCCCAAGTATCAAAAACAAAAACAAAAGAACTGTACCAGTCTTATGTTCTAAATTTAAGTCTGTGATCTATTTTTAATTTTTGTGTCAGACATGAGGTTTAGGTCAAGGTTCAATTTCTTCTGTCTATGGATATTCTATTGTTTCAGAATAATTTGTTGAAAAGGGTACCTTTTCCTCTACTGATTCACTTTTTAAATTTTATGAAAAATTAGTTGATCAGTAGGTGTGTTTGCGCATGCCTGCAATTCCATTGATGGGAGGCGGAGGCAGCAGGATAACAAGTTCAAGGCTAGGCTGGTCAACTTGGTTGAAACCCTGTCTCAAAATAAAAACTAAAAAGGGCTAAGGATGAAGCTCAGTGATGAGGTCCTGGGTTCGATTCACAGAAACAGGAAAAAAAAAATGTGGTTCTATTTTGGGTTTTCTCTCCCATTCCACTGATTTTGTTTTTATCTCTACCCTGGATTCCTGTCACTGATACCACAGTGAATTGAACTGATAAGGAATAAAGTAAAACTTAACATATGGTAACTGATTCTTCCTACTGTTTTCTTGTGAAGACTGTTTTGGCTATTCAAGAGCCTCTGCTTTTCTCTATAAATTTTAGAATAAGCTTGCCTCTCTCTATAAAAAAAAACAAAAAACCAAAAAAACCTTTATGGAATTTTTACAGGAGTTACATTAAATTTGTAGATCAATTTGATGAGAAATGACATATCAACTGTATTGAGTTATAGCAAGAGTTGACAACTTTATCTTGTTCCTAATCTTTAGGGCAAAAAGTATTAAGTCTTCTGCCAGTGACTATGATGTTATCTATAGAGGTTTTTGCAGGTGCTCTTAATGAAGCTGAAATAATTCTATTACTAACTTGAATTTTTTTTTTAAATCATAAATGAGTACTGGATTTTACCAAATACTTTTCTAAGCATCAGCTGATAGGATTATATACCTTTTCTTCATTCTTTTGGCATGATGGATTATACTTTTTGACTTCTAAATGCTAAACTCTATTTTTATATTCTTATTAAAACCTTTGATTTTACCATTTAAGAATTCAAAGAAAGAGAAAATCCCATAAGAGTTAAACCCTTAAAAAGTTTTATTGTTAGGGCTGAAGTTGTGGCTCAGTGGTAGAGAGCTTGCCTGGCATGTGTGAGGTCCTGGGTTTGATACCACATATAAATAAATAAAATAAAAGATCCATTGACAACTAAAAAAAAAAAAAAAATTAAAAAGTTTTATTGTTAAAGTAGTCTGTGAATAGATGGGGAAAAATAGGAGGGGGGACATGTAAATACAAAAACTTTGGGAATGAATTTGTTTTCATTATTAACTTTTATAATAAAGTTAATTTTAATCATATGGATATGTATGTATGTGTGTGTGTGTGTGTGTGTGTATCAGATGTATATATGTATATACACATATACATACTGACACACAAAAAATTAGGCAGGCCCTGGCCTTTAAGGAAGTAAAAAACATTAAGTAAAGCACATGTCTAATTGATTAATTTATGGTACTAACCTCTTGCCTCAAGAAAGGATTTTCCTTTTTGAGTTCTTCAGAAAGATCTTCTCCCTCCAGCCATTCCTTCATGCCTGTCTGTTCTGCCCAAGCATTCACAGTTCCTAGGGCAGCAGCTCGAACATTGTTCTGACCAGAGAAGAGAATTGGAAAAAATAATATCAACTATAGTTTGGAGATAGGGGAGAAAAGTTTATTATTTTATGAATGTGAACAACAGAAGTTTCTCCAAGGTCTACATGAATGTAGTTGGAATGATCTTCTCTGAAAAAGAAACTACTTCCATGGTTGTAATAAAAACTCCAAAGGAAAGTGGAAATACAAAATTCTAAACTGAAAACATTTTATACTTAGTTAATTAGGAAAAACAGTGATCTGGGCTTAAACAATGCAAAAGAAATTAACTCCTAGATTTTGTTTTCTGAATATCTGGGGTCCCTTAGGCCCATGACCACCTGCTAAAGAATGGAATTCTGCCTTGCAAGCACAAGGCCCTGGGTTCGATCCCCAGCACTGCAAAAAAAAAAAAAAAAAAAAAAAAAAAAAAAATCTGAAGAATGGAATTCTATATGTTAGAAGTCTCAAAATACTTAAAACTATTGCTATCAAGTTTAATATTTATGTTTTTATATTAATTTGCATTACCATAGAATGAGAAAGACTTATTAATGTAAAAAATATTAAAATGATCCAATTCCTAAAATTAAATGAATTTCATAAAAGTAAAGAAATTCAAATATCTAGGCTAGGGTTAAATATAAAAGGCAGGCAACCCTCAATGACACTTCAATTACTTCTAGTAGTGTGAGTTACAAATCTCTTGGTGAAATACTTGGAGATTCTGCTATAGTTTGGGGTGAAAAAAGTAAAGAATAACAAGATCCAAAAATTCATATACTTATTCACTACATTGAACTTAATACAATGATATTATAATCATAATATTAGCATTTATTGAGATCATACTATATGAAACAGGAATAATACAATGTATCTCACATAGAGACTCACTCAATTCTGTAAGAAAGAAATTTCACAGATAATGAAACTGAACCTCAGAGGAGATCACTAGATAAGATTCACAATGCTGGTGAGTTATATTATCTAGTCACTTTGAAAACAGTAAATATGTTTACTGTTTTTTCTCCTAATAATCTCATCTTTATAAGCTTTTAGGGGTTTACATGTACTCTAGAAAAGAGAATTATCCTTAGCCCAAGAATGTGGTTGGCCTATTCCAGAATGCAGCATAGTGGAAAGGGTGAGGTTTACCTTGCTGTCTCCAAGGACTGTGATGATAGGAATGCCTAGGTTCTTTACATGTTGCTTGATGTTTGGGCCCATGGCTACTGCCAATTGCTGGAGTATATTCAATGTCTGCTGCACCTGAATGCAAAGCATCAACACTTCATGTTCAAACTGTAATCAATGTGTGCTCAAAATTTTGCAAGTTTGCTGCTATACAGTAAATAAAGCAGATTTCTAGTCTGCTCAAGATATAAAGAAATCTATTAGCTTAGAGTAATTCTTAGTTCATAAAACTATATTAGAATTTTAGATCATAAGCTATAATACTTATAATAATAATATTTTAAAGGTAAAGGCTTAGTTTAACAAAACCCTGGGCTGGGGTTATAGCTCAGTGGCAGAGCGCTTTGCCTAGCATGTTCGAGGCACTGGATTCAATCCTGGGTTCAATTCTCAGCACTGCATATAAATAAATAAAATAAATATCTAAAAAAAATTTTTTTTTAAATTAAGGTATACAAATAAAAATCTACAAATTAGAAATTATTTACAAATTAAAAAAAAAAAAAAAAAAAAAAAAAAACGAATTCCTAGACCCATCTAAATGTCCTTTAAGAATGAAAAAGACATCAAGGCATTTTCAGTTGAAGGAAAACTAATACGATTCTTTACCAATAGGCTTAACCTAAAAGAATGGCTTTAAAAAGTTCTAAATGTAGGAAGAAATGAAAAATCAAAGCCTGCAACATGGGATAAGGAGAAAGAATGATGAAAAGAGTAGACATACGGGTAAATGCAAAACATTTTCCTATCCTCTTGAGTTGGCCAGATTATGTTTGACAGTTGAAGCAAAAATTATTACACTGTCCTATGTTGTTCTTAATGTATGTAGAAGGAGTATTTTATCAATTACATTATAAATAAAAAGGACCAAAGGACAAAAAAAAAAAAAAAAAAAAAAAAGAAAGTATTGGCAAGTAGTTTCACACAAAGATACTTGATATTGAATCTTGTAAAAAGCAAAATTTTGAAATTAACAAAAATTTCATGAATAAACCTGCATATTTTGAGACACACTTAAGAAATTTAAAGGAAGCTATTTCTAGGTCAAAGTAAATAAAGCAATAGCTTATTTTCTGCTAGTGAAGGAAGCACTGATAAGGAACCTCCTGCAATGGGAGAGAAAAGAAAAGAAAAGGCACAAGGTCTACATACCAAAATTTTATTTGAATCATTGAGTCGACCCTTCAAGGCTGTTGGAAGTTCACCTATATTTGGCTGGATAAATTTTGCTTCATTGATAATACCTGCCACTTCATCTAGGCCTTCTTTCCTGATCTTCCAATTCTTGTCACCAATCTTGGACACCAATTCTGAAGTAATTTTATCACTGAAAAACAGAAGATATAACCTTTAATTCTAGGCTCCTAAAAGAATTTGAGTTGGGTGTGGTGGTGGGACACCTGTAATCCCAGTGGGTAGGGAGGCTGATACAAGAGGATCAGAAGTTCAAAGACAGACTTAGAAACTTAGCAAGGACCCTGTCTCAAAATATAAAACTATAAAAATAAAAAGCACCGGGGATGTGTCTCAAGGGTTGAGTGCCCCTGGGTTCAATCCCTAGAACACACAAAAAAAAAAAGAGAGAGAGAAAAAAGAATTTAGTATAATGAACTAGGTACGGTGACACAAGCCTGTAATTCCAGTTGGCCTGAGGCCTCTAGTTACTCAATTTCCATTGTCACAAACACACACCCCTGAAGAATTTAGTGCAATGAATCAAGTAAACCATTCCTCAGAGTGAAATCTACCTGATCTCTGTCCTTGGCAAAAGATCAACAACATCATTGCCTCCGTCTTCTGGTTCATCTCCATCTTCTCCTTCTTCTGTACCACTTGTGCTATGCTTGGAAATCCCTCTGGTTGGAGCAGGTGGACTTTGTCCTTGCATCTACACACAAATTAATAAGGCTAATGAACTTGATGAAGACTGTGAGAACAAACAGATTAGGTAAGGTGCCTATGTCAAACTTTCTCATTCTGTCTGTCACAATACTTATTTACAGTAGATAGATACACACATAAAATGATTGTGTATACATGTATATGTATATATGTGTGTATATGCTATATAACATAAATATATTAGTGTGTGTGTGTGGTGCTGGTGATCAAACCCAGGGTCTCTCACACACTAGGCAAATACGCTCCCACTGAGCTATGACCACAGCCCCATGTAGTAGATATCTTAATTCTTTTAATTCTTACATAGACTAAAAATAACAAGTTATTTTTATACAAACTTATTAGAATCTGACATCTCAAACACAAAATTGTCCCCTTTTTTTGCATTACTAGGAACTGAAGCCAGAAGTTCATGCATACTAGGCAAATGCTCTACCACTAAAACATGCTCAGTCCTTTAAAAAATTTTGAGTCAGGGTCTTACTAAGATACCCAGGCTGAGCATGAACTTGCAATCTTCATGCTTCAGTTCCCAAGTAGCTGTGATTATAGGTATCCACCATGCCTTGCTTTAGTTTAAATTTTTTTCTTGTTCTGCTTTTAATTTTTTAAAAATCTATTTATTTTTAGTTTACATTTTTTAAAAAAGTTATTATTTAATGTAGTTTTTTGAATAGGTAGTATGTTCACAATGTTTGAAATTTCAAAGGTACAGAAGAATATAAAGAGAAAAATCTCTCAGCTTACACCAGAGTTACCCAGTTCTCTTCCTTACAAAATCAATTTCTTATGCACTCTTCCAAGGATACTTCATGCACATAAAAGTAAACACTACACATTCTTCATTCAACAGGTTTAAAAGTTTAGCCTTAATGAATGAGATTCTCAAGTTCACCAAAGGATTGTAACATTTGTGGAATCTCTACCTTCTCAAATTCTGCATCTATCTGGGATAATAGGGCAGGTTTCTCATCCTCAAAGAACATTCGCAAAGAGGGACCAACATACAGATACATCACGCCAAGCAGGGTAATGGCAGAAGTCCTCACAGCCTGTGAGAGAGAGTAAAAAGAACTTTTCAATCAGAACAGAACCACAAGATGGCTATAATGCTCTTACATGTGCCAGAATATACTTACTGGGTTTGTTGCAGCAAGAGCAGTCTTCACATTGCTAATGAATGCCTTGACATTCAACCTGTAAGAAATAAGATTTGAAATTTGAAAACAAACAAATGAAACCTTTAGAAAACTCAATAAAGACAGACTCTGGGATTGGATCCCTTGGGTGGAGTTTTCATCTACCTCTACACTCACTTTAAAGTAAGTTTTAAATACTATCTATACTTTGATTAATCCCATTATGCTTAATTAAGACTCCTAAATGAAGTCTTGAACTCCATGAACTCCAGATTTGTTCACCCATCTGCCTTTATAACATTTCCATTTCTATATCTTGGAGACATCTGACATCTAGAACATGAAAATGAAACTCCTGATTATCTATATACCCCAACTTCAAAACCTATTCTTCCCACTGTCAGAGCTCTCTAACTCAGTAAAGAACCACATTATTCTTCTAGTTGCTTAGGCCACTCTTGAGTCCTTGGAGTAATTTCTGGCATGTCTCTGTATGTCTAATATCCTGTTCAGTTCTATTTTTGAAATACATCCTGAGTCATAACACTTACACCTCTACAATGTATATCTAAACCACTATAATTTCTTGACAGGATTACTTAATAGCCTATAAATTAGTACTCTCTCCCAGTTCTGACGACTTTTGGCAGGTAGAATTGGGATTGAACCCAGGGCACTCTACCACTAAGCCATAACCTAGCCCTTTTAATTTTGAGACAGGGTCTTACTAAATTGCCCAGGTTGGCATGGAACTTGCAACCCTTTTGCTTCAGCTTCAGTCCACAGTGACTGGGAACATAGGTGTGCGACACCTTGTTCAGCAAGCACAGGGCTTTTATACTTGTTGCCTTGGTCTAGAAATGCTATTCTTCCAGATTACGTATGCCAAGTTGATAACGCCTAACCCTTTATCCTGCTTCATTTTTATTCCACTATTCTTATGACTCCTAATATATTTTTATTTTTACTGTTTATTGTCTGTCTCCCCTTATTCAAATATAAGTTTTATCAACGCAGAAATTTAATTTTGTCCATCATATATTTCAATGGTCTAGAACAAATGGAATAGTATGATCAAAATGTAGTTGAATAAATGAGAGCTCATAAACAATACAAAAAAGAGGAAAATATTCACTTGGTTTTTATGTGACATGCCAACAGATTATACCAAAACCTGTGCAATTGGGCTGGGGATAAAGCTCTGTGTTAGAGTGCACTCATAGAGGCTGAAGCAGGAGGATTCCGAGTTTGAGGTCAGACTTGGCAACTTAGTGAGACCCTATCTCAAGACAAAAACAAACAAACATACAACAACAACAACAACAAAAAGCATAAATAAATGCCAGTCATGGTGGTGGCACATGCCTGTAATCACAATGAGTTTTGAGGCTTGGGCAGGAGGATCACAAATTCAAAGCTAACCTCAGCAACTTAGTGAGACCCTGTCTCCAAATAAAAACATAAAAAGGGTCAGGGATGTGGATCACTGGTTAAATGCCCCTGGGTTCAATCACTGGAATCTAAATAAACAAATAAATAAAAATAAATGCAGGGCATGGTGGTGCACACCTGTAATTCCAGTGACTCAGGAGGCAGAGGCAGAAGGATCGAAAGTTCAAAGCCAGCCTCAGCAACTTAGTGAGGCCCTAAGCAACTTAGAGAGACCCTACCTCAAAATAAAAATTAAAAGGGCTGGGGATATAGTTCATGGTAGAGCAACCCTGGGTTCTATCCCCACTACTAGAAAAAAAACAAAACCAAAAAAAGGGTTCAGGGGGTGGAGGGAGAGAGAGGGAGAGAGGGAGAGAGGGAGAGAGGGAGAGAGGGAGAGAGGGAGAGAGGGAGAGAGGGAGGAAGGTAAATTGTTGAAAAGGAATTATAATAACACCCTGGATTAAGGGAGAACTCCGTGAATATTAACATAACACAGTTTTTGCTTAAATGGTAATGAATTGAATGGTAACTTCTCGAGTAGTAGTGTTTCTTCCATCAGTAGAATTCAAAACACAGTTTTATAAGATATCAAGAGGTCTGTTATTAAAAAGTAGCAAGGCACAAAGAAAGGCAACACAGTATAGCAACTATAGCATTCTCCTGAAACCAGAATGCTTATATTTAAACTTTGGCTTTGCCTTTTTCCTAGCTATGACGAGGGCAGATAACTTAAGCTTTCAGTTTTCAGTATCCTCATTTATAAACTGAGCATAACGCAATACTATAGGTGATTTTTTATAAGGTTTAAATAAAATTAATTATTATTTGAAAGGTGTTTTAAAAAGAACCTGGGATAAAGGAAGCTACATAAAATTTTGTTAAATGAAATAAACAACTGAATTCTATGTACAAGTAAGTTTGGGAAATAGTGGGTTAAACAAAGTAAAACAACCCCTGCCATGGTGGGATTTTTGAGAGTATTTAATTTACCAAAGTGCCCTGTAGGTCTCTAAATAAATGCGATTACATGTAGCAATTTCTAAATTCACTGACTAGAAATCTTTCGAAATGGCTTTTCGGTGGGACAGCTATTAACACTTGAGGAAAATTAACATAGAGAACTCTGTTAATGGATATTGAAATACAGAACACAAGTCAATACAGACTCTTGAGGATAAAAGTGGTTTTCTTGCTGGGAGCAGTGTTGCATTCCTGCAATCCCAGCAACTTGGGAGGCTGAGGCAGGAGGATGGCAATTTCAAAGACAGCCTCAGTAACTTAGTAAGGCCCTACGCAACAAAAAGAAAAAGAAATGGGGATGTGGCTCAGTGGTTAAACACCCCTGGGTTCAACCCCTGGTACCAGGAAAAAAAAAAAGGCAGTTTCCTATTATATAGACAACCTAGATCTTACTCTCCAGAAATAAGCAGAGATGGCTATAACAAATATAATCACCAATTAGCGATGGCAAAACATTAAATTATTTTCTACTTTATTTCTTTCTGACTTACCCAGAAAAACCAAACTCTTTTATTGCATTAGATAGCCAATTTAGAGTTTCTGACTGATTCTTGGGATTCTTCTGTGAGAAAGCCATTGACATAACCTGGAGCAAGGGAAAAACAACATCATATCTATGTTTTCTCATATTTCTTATAGAAATACAGCATGACTTTAAGATGGCTGTGGGTCAAACACGGTTTTTCTGATGCTAAACAATTATGAGAAAAACTTAGAAACAAAAGATTTAACCTATACAAGAAAATGAGGTAAGTTATAGTAGAATTTAAAGCATTCTGGACTGTTTAAAACTTTTCATTAGTGATCATTATGGAATATAATGTTTTAAAAGTACTGTCTTCCTTGTCAGGTGCTTTGGTACATGTCTATAATCCCAATGACTTGGGAGGCTAAGGTAGGAGGATTGTAAGTCTGAGACCAGCTTCAGCAACTGAACGAGGAGGCCCTAAGCACTTAGTGAGACCCTGTTTCAAAATAAAAAGTAAAGGGCTGAGGACGTGGTTCAGTAGTAAAGCACCTCTGGGTTCAATATCCAGTTTAAAAAAAAAAAAAAATGTACTATCATCCTTTACAGACTCTTCTTGACTAAGGTAAGTTTTCATTATCAGGCAGCAATATATTTGTAAAAGTAAAAATAACATAGTATTAAAAATGGTTTTACTTAAGATAAAAATTAACTTGGGGAGGGGCTGAGGTGGGGCTCAGTGGTGGAGCACTTGCCTCGCACGTGTGAGGCACTGGGTTTGATTCTCAGTCCCGCATCTAAAAAAATGAATAAAATAGAGGTCCATCAACAACTAAATAGATATTTAAAAAAAATAAATAAACTTGGGGAGGCAGGCATCATGGTGCATGCTTGTAATCCCAGTGGCTTGGGAGGCTGAGGCAGAAGAATTACAAGTTCAAAGATAGCCTGAGCAATTTAGTGAGACCCTAAACAACTTAGAGAGATCGTTTCAAAATAAAAAATAAAAAGGGCTAGGGATGTGGCTCAGTGTGGATGAGCGACCTGGGTCCAATCTCTCTTGTACCAAAAAAAAAAGATTAACTTGGGGAAAGATGGTTTTGTGTTACTACCAACCTGTTCAGCAGTCCATGGTAACATACAAGCCTCAGCTATTGCTGTCATAGCTTCCTTTGCATTGTTTCCACATTTTACATCTCCAATCTTGTCTACGAGGCCATCTAATACAACCTGAGCTGAAGTTTTGGAAAAATTTCCCTTCTGTGCAATCAAAGCAACTATGTGAAGCTTCATCTGCATCACCTGAACAACGATAAATATCATAGTTATGAATAAGTCAAAGACATTTATTTACTTAAATAGCAGCCTGATGGTTTAAAGTAGTTAAGGGCAGTTGAGAATACAATCAAACTAAAATCAGAATTTTAAATAATCAAAATAACTTTTATTCTTTAACCGTCATCTATTAAAGCAGTTGACAGGGAATGGGGGAAAAAACCAAAACAAACAAACAAAAAACAAACAGAATTCAAACTACTCAATGTTTCAAAATTGGAAAGTTTATGAACTGAAAATCTAATTTTTATATTCTCCTCCTCCTATGATTTTTGCATTGATCTGAATGCACATTCTAAGATACATAATAAAGAACCACACTAACTATACAGCTTAGAGTTATGATTAGAGTTGCTGACAAAAAACCTACAACCCTCACAAGTTCACACACAACACAGAACTTGGGAGTTTTAGGGAACTTGATATCTTTGACTGGACAAATGGAAGGAATCAGCATGATGACAATGTATAGGACTTAAGACCCCTTTTCCATAAATAATTCCCTTTGTGCTATCTGAATATTTTAACCTTTCCTTTTTGAAACTGATAGAAATTCCATCAACTATTTAGATAATAAGCACTCTTAAAAGGTCCCAAAATCTTGGGAAGAAAAGTGAGCTTTTTGGAGATTTAATAACTCCATCATATACTTTTCTTCCCAGATCCTTAGCAGTCTTCAAAACTATAGTCTTATAACCATGCTAACTGTAAAAACCTAAAATTGTACAGTCACGACAGGGAGGCAAGACCAGGTTGGAGATCCTTTAAAAGTCCCCACCAAAATGACTAGATGTAGCCATTCTGGAAAGCAGTATGGAAATTCCTCAGGAAACTTGGAATGGACCCACCATTTGACCCAGCTATCCCACTCCTTGGTTTTTACCCAAAGGACTTAAAATCAGCATACTACAGTGATGCAGCCACATCAATGTTCATAGCAGCTCAATTCACAATAGCTAGATTGTGGAGCCAACCGAGATGCCCTTCGATTGATGAATGGATAAAGAAACTGTGGTATATTTACACAATGGAATATTACTTGGCCATAGAGAAGAATAAAATTACGGCATTTGCTAGTAAACGGATGAAGTTTGAAAATATCATGCTAAGTGAAATAAGCCAAGCCCAAAACACCAAAGGCCAAATGTTTTCTCTGATAAGTGGATGACACTATATGACGAGGCCGGGTGGTGGGAGTGGGGAGAGAAGAATGAAGGAACTTTGGATGGTGTAGAGGAAAATGGGGTGGGAGGAGATGGAAAAGATAGTAGAATGAAACAGACAATAGTTACCCTATGTATATGTATGATTACATGAATGGTATGAATCTACATTGTGTACAACCATAGAAATGAAAAGTTGTACCCCATTTGTATACAATGAATCAAAATGCAGTCTGTAAAAATAAAAAAAAAAAATTTTAATTAAAAAAAAAAAAGCCCCATTTTGAAGGACCTGTTATTTGACTTGACTATCTAGTTCAGTGGGAAAAGGGCCTATTCCCAGGGAGTTTGCTGAAAACAATTAGTAACAACTGTTCAATATCTAACATTGGAGCTGCCTGAGGCTGCAATACCAGTTGAGGCAAGGGACCTTGCTCAAAATCTTAAAAGTAAGATTTAGGGAACAAGATGTCTAGAGGGGACTTTAAAAACTCTTAAACATTCCTAAGAATCTAGATGATGCTACGCATATTTAAGGCTGTGTGTGGGTCCAGGAATGACATGAAAGGGTCCTAACCTCTTACTTCTGGCCTTAGGTCCTGCATAAGCAAGAAGAGAAGGCTAAGATGAAGTTTCAAAAGTCCTGGAGCACTGAAGGCATATCCCAACACACACACACACACACACTACACACACACCCTTGGTAAAAGGTAGAAGATAATAATTGGCACTTAAGGAAATTTGTCAAATCACTAGATACCACTAAGCTAATTGAGCAGAGACTCTGGAGGCTGCAATCAAAATTATAGCAAGATTATATACTTCATACTCTCTAGGATGACTACAATAAAAAAAGAAAGAAAGAAAAAAAAATAACCATTATTGGTGCTAATGTATAGAAAACAGAACTCTCACATATGGCTGCAGTAAAAGTAAAAATAATACAATCACTTTGGAAAACTGTTTTTCAGTTCCTCAAAAAGTTAAAGAGAGCCAGATGCGGTGGTGCCTGCCTGTAATCCCAGTGGCTTGGGAGGCTAAGACAGGAGGATCAAGAGTTCAAAGACAGCCTCAGCAACAGCAAGGCACCAATCAACTCAGTGAGACCCTGTTTCTAAATAAAATACAAAAAAGGGCTGGGGATGTGGCTCAGTGGTTGAGTGCCCAAGTTCAATCCCTGGTACCTGCCCTCACACCCCAAAAAAGTTAGAGTTATCATATGATCCCTGCAATTCTATTTCTAGGTATATACCCAACAGAATTAAAAACTTGTGTTGACATAAAAATCTGAATGTAAATGTACAAATGAATGGGAAAATAAAAAGAGTAAATCTATACAATGGAATGCTATTTGATAATAAGAAAAAAAAACAAGAACTAGTGCATGCTACAATATGGATGAACTTTGAAGACATTATGCTAAGTGAAAGTCAGACAAAAGGCCATACACTGTATGATTACATTTATATGAAATATTCAGGAGAGGTAAATCCAGAGAGATCAAAAACAGATTAAGAGTTGCTAAGGGTTGATGGTTGGGGAGCATTAGAAAGTGACTGCCATTGAGTACAAGGTTTCTTTTGGTGGTGATGAAAAGATTCTAAAAGTAGAGTTGCAGAACTCTGTGAATATACTAAAAACAACTGCATTGATCTGAGTATAGTGGTGCATGCCTATAATCCCAGTGACTCAGGAGGCTAAGGCAGGGAGAGCATAAGTTTGAAGCTGGTCTCAGCAACTTAGTGAGGCCCTAAGCAACTTGGTGAGACTCTGTCTCAAAATAAGAATTAAAAAAAAAAATTAAAAAATTTTAAACAGTGTTAGGGATGTAACTCAGTGGGAAAGCACCCCATGGGTTCAATTCCTAGTACTTAAAAACAAAAACAACCCTACTGTATTGTATACCTTAAAATAGTGAGTTTTATCCAGGTGTGGTGGCCCACACCTGTAATCTCAGGAACTTGGGAGGCTGAGGCAGGAGGATCATAAGTTTGAGGTCAGCCACAGCAATTAGTGAGGCCCTGAGCAACTGAGTGAGAACTTCCTAAAAACATTAGGAAGGCTTGGGGATGTAGCTCAGTAGTAGTGTCCTTGGGTTCAATCCCCAGTACCAAAATCAATCAATCTATCAAAACAGTGAGTTTTAAAGTTTCAATAAAGTTATTAGATATATATACATAAAATTATCCCTTATGGATTTAACCAGGAGGGTTTGGTTTAAATCAGGTGTCCTCCTGTCACCTATCCAGATGCTATATAAAGAAGAATTTTAAAAGTGGCAGTATGAGGGAAAGATGGTAGGATGAGAATCTTTCAGAATATATTTAACCTTTGTGGCGATGGCTGGTGCGGCTGAGATGAAGTAACATAGGAAGGCTAAGGGGAACACAGTGTTATATACAAACTGCCATTTATATAAGTTTCATCTCCATAGGATCAGGTAATAGAAATTATTTTAATAAAAGACATTAATCTACAACTAAAAAATACCTGAAAATTTGTTTCTTTCCATCCAGGTTTCTTGGCCAGCATCCTCACTAATGCCTGGCATGGCATTTCAGTACGATCCATTAGTTCAACAGCCTTGAAATAAATAAAATAAGACAGTGAGAGTTTAAAGAGTTAAATATTAGTTCCAAAGGAAAGTTAAATACCAAAATCAAGTCCTTGGTTACCTCTGAAGGAGGAAGGGGAATAGAAGAGGGTTATGGAGGGAGCTTACTTAACTTCTGTTATAATGCTTTTTAATGGGAAATAATAAGAGCATGGTACATGGTCATTATATTTATATCATTGAAACCACTTAATTTCACATTTTTTGAATTCCAAAATAATTTGCTCCAAGGAAAGCAATAGTAACAGTTTTCATATTTGCCTAACGTGTGGCAGAAATTGCTCATATGTATTTTCTCACTTAATTTTCCTAAAAATATAGTGTAATAGGATAGAAGTAGTTAAGTATTAAATTTCAAAGACATACAAATTTAGGTCTAAATACCACAAGTGGCAGATGGCGGAACTGGAAGGTTCCTGCCTCAAGTCCCACTGCTCTTTCAGTTTTTCTACATCTCTCTCCTCATGAGAATCACAGTACATGCCAAAATGAGCCACAATGCACTTTTTAAACACAGGTTTTTGATAGTTTTTCCTACCAACAGGTAATGTCTATACCACCAAGAAATGATAACACAGTGGGTAAATACAGAAATGGATGAGAAATGGCTTAAGTGGAGAGATCTGTTTGCTTATAAGTTATTGAATGAAGATACTAAAAGATAAACAGTTATAAATAACAACAAAATCCCATCTCATTAGTTGACATTGTGAAACATTTGTTGGTTATAAAATACAGTAATTAAGACTAATCCTTCATTTATCAATTTCACTGTTTCCCCATTATCTAATTTTCTTTCACACTATACTTATCCCTATGTATCTACCTTCTGGAACTCTTCCATACAAGCTAGCCTTTCCTTCCAGTTACTGCTGTCTAGTAGCTGTATACATGTAGGGGGAAGGACAGCTGAAGCTTTTTCTTCACATATTTCCATCTGTAAGATACAAAAATATGTCAAAATTAGGAACTGCTGAAGGAAACAGGTGGCAAGAATGTAAAAATACCCCAAACAAAATACTTAGAGAACACTGCCATAGATATGTTAAACTATCTGAGAACCTTCAATATGTCTCAACCTTCCCAACTGTGAGGCACAGTGCATAATACTGACCGAGAGTTCAGGCTCCACAATTTCTTTGGTCTCCAGTGCCTTCTTGTTCTTGGTTCCAGTGTTCCCTGCACCTCCTGGTGCAGATGGTTTCCCCTTCTTAGGTGGTCCCCCAGTCTAAAAGCAATTTTAAAAAATTAAACCATTTGATTTAGAACAGTAGCTTATAAACTTTTTGGCTCATAAAACCCCTTGACAATTTGATTAAAATGAAAATTACCCAAAATAAATGCTTTTCATCTCAAAGAATTTAATTCAATTTCACAAGCATACAGACTCCCTTCTGAAGACCATTCATGGGGATGGAGGGATAATCTGCAACTGCATATTAAGAACCTCTAATTCAAAATGAGTAATGAAATTCAAAATTGAAATGAGTAATGAAATTCAAAATGAGTAATGAAAATGATGGACTGGAATTGTACTGTATTTATAGATTAATTTGAGAATGACATCTGATGTCTTTAAATGCCTTTACATTCTTTCCTACAGGACAGTTTCTAAAAACATTTATACAGTACTTAATCCCAAGGTGCCCTAAAATCAGGAGAACATATTATTTCTCATAATAGATCTATGTAATTTGCAAAAGAACAAAGGGGTTGTCACGGGAAACCTTATTGTTCTACTTATATTGAAGATGAACTTCTTATAGAATCTTAATATTATTTTAGTAGTTTTTCTAGGTAACTTGCTTGACTTTTAAGTATATGATCATACAAGCTATAAAAAGGACAGTTTTGCCTCTCACTTCCTCTTATTAATACCTCTTAGTTAATAGTAAGTCACTATTACATAAAAAAGGTACTAACAAATATTTCTTCTCACTTCAACAGGAATAGCTCCAGAATTTCACCATCATTAAGCATGATGCTTTGTGACTGCTATTTGTACATCTCTCTATGTATATGTGTGTATATGTATAGAGATCTATATCGATCTCTCTATACACACACACACAGACACACACACATATTTAATCATGTCAACATATCCATTGATTTCTATGTGGTTAAAATTTTTTATCAAAGTCAGGCCCAGCGGCACATGCCTATAATCCCAGCAAACTGGGAGGCCAAGGCAGGAGGACTGCAAGTTCAAAGCCAGCCTTAGCAATTCAGTGAGGTCCTAAGCAACTTAGTGAGACCCTATCTCAAAATAAAATATATAAAGGGCTGAGAGAATGTAGTTCAGTGGTAAACTGCCTTTGGTTTAAATTCCCAGTACCCAAGAAAAAGCAACAGAATAACTAACCACCAAAAAGACAACCCACATAATGGGAGAAAATACTTGAAAATCATAAATGTGAGGATTCCTAAAACCAAACAATCAAAAACAACTCAAGTCAAAATGGCCTTAGCAACTAAGGGAGATCTTGTCTCAAGATAAAATAAAAAGAGCTGGGGATGTAACTTAGTGGTAGAGAGCTTG